>NC_135522.1:3482500-3622500 GCF_051989575.1 Stigmatopora nigra
TCATCATTATCGGCAACAGCGCCATCACTGGCCATCTCCGGGTATCCTGGCGAGATTTCAGGTACTGGTCCACAGAATCGGCCAGGCTGTAAGATTTGGGACAGAATCCCAATTCTCTTCGGGCCTTGTCGATCTTGAAAGTGTGGCTGACTGCTATGTTCCTCACCTGTGTCGAATAAACACAAAATCGGGTATAAATGGCGAGCTAAAACTCTATTTTGGCTGGAGAGCAACTCATGTTTTAATCACGAGGATCATCATCGATCGTACGGCCGGGCGGCAGCTGTCTGACGGAATGAGCTGCAGGTGCGGCACCCCGTGCGGGCGGACTCAGATTTGGTTTCGGCCTCATCATGTATTCATGAGGATGACCTTTCCAGACAGATGTCCGCTCGATTTTCTGGGAAAACTGCAGAGTTGAACTAATTTTCTTCCATTGATGAAGAGAGAAGTCCAATTTGTCAGAAGTGGGAGGTGGTTAATTTAAAATGACATGTTTTATAGTGTTAATTTGAGCTAAGGTAATGGACATACTTGATGGAGTTTAAGTCTGGGGAAAATGTGATTTTTTTTTGTAAGATCTAAGATATTAGAATACTTCATAGAGAAGTCATATAATGTTAAAATTTAATTAATTTAAGAGGTATAAGATTAAATTAAATGCCTATTTAGACAATTTACTAATTTTTAAAAATGGCTAATTTAAAATGACATGTTTTATAGCATTAAATTGAGCTAAGGTAACGGACATACTTGATAGAGTTTAAGTCTGGGGAAAATGTGAAAAATTTTGTAATATCTAAAATATTAGAACACTTAATAGTCATAAAATGTTAAAATTGAATGAATTTAAGAGGTATAAGATTAAATTAAATGCCTATTTAGACAATTTACTCATTTAAAAAATAAAAAAATGGAATATTTTTTGTCCCTTATAATTGTTTTTATTTTTTTAACCCTCATCCCTAATCATTTTTTATCCTACAAATAAAACTATTATTATTCATTCACTATACAATTTCATACCTATTATTACCCTTTTACATCTATTTCTTCAATATAACATTATCCATGAACATGATAAAAAGCTTCTACATTTTAATCATGTGCTTGTAAACTTCTTTGGTATCTTCTTATAAATGATTAAGGTATGTAAAGTAAATGAAATTGACTTAAATGTATGCATAGAGTTCATTCTACAAGCCTCCCCTTTTAATGAGGTGTGTCTTTATCGCCTCAGAACAAGAATTGTTACAAGTAATGTGAATCCGTCACCACCAGGCACACATTCAAGCAGGCAGATAAGCATTGACACTTCATTAGTTGTACCAATAGAGTCTCACTATGCTCCCTTTAATTACCGTAGCTCACTTACTTAGCATTCTGAATAAGAAAAGGAGTGAATAAAAGAGATAATTACTTCACTTCTGGTGAACAGGAGTGGCACCTCTATCACAGGTCGAAGAAATATGTGTAAATATTCCATCAGGACGGCTGAAAAAGAAAAGAGAAGTCATGTTAAAGTATGTAGGAATGACTAACCCGGAACTAAAAAAAGCAATATGGCACCTGCTGAATAGATGAGAGAAACGGGCAGGTTTATTATGGGTCTGCTGTGGCCTAATATCTCAAACTGGAATAAAAAACAACAAACTATGAATCATCAGTAGGATTTGATTGAAAAAAATAAATGAATCGTAGCAGGCTGTTCATATTTTAAATTTTTGTTATTGTCAACAGTTTGTTCTTCAGCGACTCATTTTGGGAAAATTGATTTTCAAAAATAGAATAAAAATGGATAAAAGTGTTGTTGGTCTCGTTCTAAAAAGTAATTAAAGGAATAAATATTGCCAGTGGGGGAATAATACTTCAATAATGTATTATTTATGCCATAGAAAAACATATTTGCACTTACTATAGGTGTTAACCACTCAAAGAGATTCACTGAAACGCCATCGTTGATGAAATAGGCTTTTCCACTCTATTGAAACAAAAAAATACATATATACATCATTAAATATGTGAAATAAGAGCTAAAATTTAATATAGTAGTACTATAATAGTATTAGAGTACACACTAGGGCTGCTGGGATTAATCATGAAACTAACAACTAATCTATCATCAAATGAATGAAATAAACAATAAAAACTATTTGTTTATATTTTAGTTTGAAATAAGTAGGCTGATTTCTCTTAACCAATCAAAAACATGTAATTTTTGCTTCGGAAAAATATGATAAAATTACAGTAATACCTCATTTATCACGGTTAAGAGGTTCTAATGTAGTAACAGTAACTTGTAAGGTCACCACTGCCCACTAGTGGTCAGGAAGATAATCTCCCCCATTTTACGTTTGTATTATTATTCCTACAGTCATCTTTTCACATATATTAGGCAGATAAAAACCAGGATATAATATTCATAGTATAACTTTTTTTCCAATAAAATGTATTTGTCAGCCAAATAGGAAATTAATTGGCGATTAGTTTAAGAAATAAACAATAGTACAAACTTACAGCAATGGCGTTCTTACGGATGGTGAGCCCCTCTGCAGCCAACGTATGGGCCAACACCAAATTATCCACATGAACCCAATTCATCCGTGCTCGCCGATCTCCAAATCGAAAACTAAACAAACGGCGCTCCACGTTGACCTTTCCGTACAACAAAACTCAATTCATAATCTGAAACAAATGAAACATCTCTGGCTATCGATGCCAGTCAATTATATAAAAACCACAGAAGAAGAAGAACACAAAAGCACCCAAAACGATTCATGTCAAAATGTAACATATTGATTGTGATTAAAAAGTCAAGATTCTTAGCCTTGACTAACAATAAAGTAGAAGCTCTACATTCCCGCAGAGAAAACGCTGGAAGAAAGGCGGAGTGTAATTGGAGAGGGGCATCAATATTGCACAAGTCGGCTGGTGGTAAGACATTCCGTCGGAACGCGTGGTGGGTTAAATATGCGTCTGCGTTACTCACTATTACTCTGTGTAGGTGTCGGCGCTCTTCGGGGCCGTAAATGCCGCAAGGCCGCAAGACACAAGTTCTTAGGATATCCCCGCCTACACACAGAACACACAAAAAAACAGATTTTTATCCATTAAGTATTCATTCATTCATTCTTGTTGTTGTTGTCCGTGTTTTGATTCTGTCGCAGTGTTGTGGCAAAAATTGATTTTAGTTGTTTAAGTGTTTTACGTATAAAATGAAGAGATTTTAAATAATTTAATGTAAGGTAAGGAAAAAAATGGAGGGAGAAAGTATCTTTATATATAATATTTTGTATATTTTTGTTTATTGCTCAGCCTTAACAAAATATGAATTAATAGTGTAAACATGGTTATGCATGGAGACATTTTTTTAAAAGTATTTTAGTGAAGTTGCAATATTTTTAAAATATATATATTTTTTGCCTTTACAGTGATGTTGACTGTGTTGATTTTTTTTTCCTAAATTATAATTAAAATTAGGAAAAATTAAATCAAAACATATCATTTTTAAAGAGGCAACCTATCATTTTCATACCAGAATTTCAACAAAAATAACCCACATTTGACCCAGATAAGTCATTTTTTCTTAATTTAATTAATTTAAAATAGTCAACAGAAAATTTAAATGAAAGATGAGTTTAAAATGAAGATTGTGTACCTTTAAGGTGACATCCATTGGCAGAAAGGACCATTTGCTCTGCTATAGCTTTGGTTCGTGAGTAATGATCGATATGCTGAAAAGTACAAAAATGCATTGATAAGAACATATTTTGATTGGAATAATAGCGAGGGCTCACAGACTTGGTCGGGGGGAACGTGGGGGACGGAGTCCTCGTCTCCATCCTCGATGGGCTCCCCCGCAAATACCGCGTTGGTGGTGCTGGTGTACACAAGTCGGGGGATGCTCCTTTCTTTGCACACTGTAAGAAATGTCATGTGTTTCAATTGTAAAAGGTCATGGGTATTTTAGTTTTTTTGTATGGGTTCTCACCGTTTATGACGTTTTTGGTGCCGCCCACGTTGACTGACTCCACGTGCTCCTTTCTCAACTGTTAACAAATATGACAGGAAATATGACTTGATAAATATGATTCACATTTTTTAAATAATGACTATTTTATTTCATTTTTAATATTTTTTAATGAGAAACAAATTAGGAAATGTTCTTTCACATGTATATTCGTCTTTATTTACTAAAATATTTTTATAGCCAGATTTTCTGTTATGTTAACAGCCTGTTTTTTTATCCATTTAATTATGGTTAATTTAACTTTTTTTTGTCCTTGGTTTCTGATCAAATAAAAAATTGCCTGTCAAAAAATGCTTAATATTTTTTTTCTATCTTCATTTTGTATTGTTTTGCTTGAGCGACTTATACCAAAAAAAATAATAATAATAATTAAAAACACCATTGCATTTATATAATAGCTTTTCATAGCATTTTTTTCCCCATGCTTATTTATGGCAAAAGTTCCCACAATAATATGACAGTAAATAAAGTGAATTATACATGAGCCAATTTGTCATTGATTACCAATCTCAGTATCCAAATCAAATTGAAATAAAACGGTAAAAACAACCAGGTAACATTTACCTGTTCTGGCCCAGACATGCCGTAAGATGCGGCGTGAAACACGCAGTCAATGCCATCGCAAACGTCGAAGAGGGCCGCATAATCCCGTATGTCGGTCTTTGAGAACAAAAAAAGATGTGGCAAGTAAAAAAAGACCAACTCTTAGTTATTGTCCAGTACCTGAGAGAAGAGGGCCCCGTCAGGGATGTCCCACGACGGTTTATCGATGTCCAGTAGGACGACATCCATCCCCTGGGCGGCCAGCGCCCTCCCCAGCCTGAAGCCAAAGTATCCACCACCTCCAGTCACCACCACTTTCGCAGTGGAGGAGCCTTGTCGGTCCACGTGGGGTCGGTATCGGGGGCCAGGGGGTTCGCGGTCCGGCCGAGATGGGCGGGTAAAAGTGGAAAGGTGGCGTGGGGTCGGACCGCCGGACTGGAGGCGGCAAAGTGATACGCTAGGGCTGGGGAGTTGCTTCACCTGGCACAAGGAGGCGCTGGTTTTTCTCATGTTGGAACTGCAAAGCTCCATTGATGTTCTGGAAAGGATGGAGATCAAGATTTTTACTGATTTGTACTTCTACTGTCTGGAATTGATTACATTTGCATACAAAAATATATAAATATATCTCCTGCTGATCTTTATATGTTGTTTTTTTTGGTGTTCAAGCCATATTTAATCAGAACCAGCAGATTATTTAGAGTAAAAGTGTCATATTTTAGTATTATTACCTTAAAATACAGTAATGTGTGTTTTTGGTCGCTTGTTTTTTTAATTCATGCAAAATGTAGCAATTTTTCTAGCATTAACAAAAATGTATGTGCATTGAATAATGAATAATTATGGAGTGCTTAACAGTAAATATATGACAAATTATAATAGAAAATAAATGAGCAATAAGCTAGTGCATGCTACATTAACAAAAAATATAGTGATATTTCACCATTGTAGTATATACAAAAACTAGCAAAATAAACTGAAAATACATAAATATATCATTGTTATTAATACATCACCATATAATTCCACAATTGAGCAAGTATGTTATGACTATATCTTTAAAAAACCCAAAGTAAACTAATCAAATCTTGTATTTTGAAAGGGCTTACCTCTTTGTTATTGCAGTGGTCCAGTTGCATCCATTTTACAGTTTTTCCAAGTGACCTCAAAAGCATCCACAGTGTCTTGTGCAGTCACCTGTCAAGCGCACACCTCCACCTGCGCATACACGGCTACCGTAATGCATGACAGCTGAGAGCAGCTTCTTTCCGACTCTCCCTTTCTGAAGGTTGGACATCCTCTGCTTGATTTGACGACGGTAGACGTCCTATCCATTCAAACCAAGAAGATTAATTAATGAATATGATGTGACTGTTTCCAGATAAAGAAGATATTTACAAATATGTAAATTTGATAGATTAGAAGGGAAATCCCCTGCATCAAAATATACTTAAACACTTAAAAGGAGAATATTTACATAGTCTTATTTTTGGTTTGGAATAATACAAGAGAGTAAAAATAAATGTAAAGGGTAAAAATAAATTTAAAAGAGTAAAAATACATTTAAAAGGGTAAATATAAATTTAAAGGGTCAAAATACATTTAAAAGGGTAAAAATACATTTAAAAAAGTTCACCTTTTGTTTTGATTTCAATTATGTATAAAATGAGGAATATATGCGGTTTACTTGAATAAAAATAACAATATTTGAAAAAGAACACATTGATGATTAACCCTTCGCACCCACATATAAGTAATGGATAATCAAAATAATTGAAAAAGTACTTTTTGTTCATAGATATTGAATTCATTCAATAAATGGTCATCTTTCAAAAGCATTAATGACACTAATCTCGCCAATTAGATAAAAAAATGTTCCAAAAAAAAGGGTTAATTTGACAGGTAGTTATCCTCATATATATTATGCAAGTTATCCAAAAGTATACAAAAAACCTGACGCTAATCAACGGACAGTCCGCTCCCACACCGAGCGTCTAAGAAGCGCCTTTAGCGATAACGCCAAAGTTCAACCTGTTAAATCATGTAAAAGTGACGGCAGCAGAACTCTCTTCTCGCCGGCTTTGTTGGCCGAGAGGATGTAATGGGAGCCGTCATGTTTCATTTAAGAGCCGGCGAACCCAATAACCTCATCTGACTCTAGAACTCAGGAAAGCACTCAAGCAAGCGTCACCGCCATCCATCCATCAATTCCGTCTATAATCCTGCTTCCTACTACACAAGTATACTACTCGATGCATATCAATCTTGAGGAATCACACACCTTCAGTTGTTCTTCCTCCAAATATGTCTGTTACCTTAGCTCTTGGTGATGGATGGTAGGGGCGTGTTTGAGTGAATGACACTCAATAAATGATGTCTGCCACACTCATCAGTCAATCAGAGGGGGGGGGAGAAGGGTTGATGGTAACCTTGTACAACCCGCCAAGCAAGCAAAGATGGAGTAAAAAATCCTCTAGGGGACATGCTGGGTCTCAAACTCCATGTCTGAATGTAGAAAATAAAATTCTTCAATTTTTTTTAAGTTAATACTCAAAAACAGGGGTAGCCTATGGCTCGGGAGCCACATGTGGCTTTTTGGATGGGTGATTATGGCTTTCCGTTAAACTGTGAGCTGAAATTTGGACACTATGTCTAGAATCACTTTAATTTTCCAGTTTTTAATTAAACCTTTCTGCAAAATTCTAATAATTTTGACAATATAATTTTGGGACTTTTTCTACTTTAAAGGCAGTGAAATGACTAAAAATGCACAGGTTTTTATGTATTTTTACTTCTAGTAAATTCTGAGTATGGCTCTTAATGAATAACAATTGAAAATATGAATTGTTTATGGCTCTCTCTGTCAAAAAGGTTCTCGACCATTGCCCTACAATGTGTCATTTTTAGTTGCAGGGGGCGCCATATAACAACAATGGCCGTTAAAATGAAGTAAGAGATGGTCCTTGATTGAAGGGTTTTGTTTTGCAAGATGCATGAACTCAAATTTGCAAAAAAATGTCAAAGGTGGAAGTAGATTTGTGTTCTTAAAAGTGGCATTCAGTGTGGATTCTCGATGATGTTGAGAAAAAGTGACAGCAGAGGATAGCCTGGGGGAAAAATTGTGACAAATATAGTGTCACGAAAAGCTGTCAAAAACAAAAAGGGGGGCACTGCTCTGTGTGAAACCTATTTCAACACGGTGTGAATGACTAAGTCAGGCACATGGGTGGAATACAAATGTTTGGTTGCTACCTTACATTAGTTAACGTTAAATTTATCAAAAAGTAGACGAGAAAACCTAATAAAATGAACAAAAATATTGGCGCTGCAGGTTATGGAGAAGCATAGCAGCCCCAGAATGCTGATTTCTGTCATACCTTTTGTTGTTATTGTTCAAATGCTATTTTTATACCAATAAAAGTTCACCTACTAAAAGGTAAAATGCTTTTTCTTCCATATTAACTGGTTTTAATTAAACAAAAATGGAAGGAATGTGTATTCTAGGTGCATATGACTAATTAAAGTGGATTAGTCATTTCATTTCATGCTCATTTCAGTCAACATTAACAAATATTCGCGCTACAGGTCCTGGAGAAGCAAAGCAGCCCCAAAAATGGTGATTTCTGTCATAACTTTTGTCGTTATTTATTCAAATTCTGTTTTTATTCCAATAAAAGTTCACCTCCGAAAAGGTAAAATGCTTATTTTTCTCTATTAACTGCTTTCAACAAAAATAGACAAAAATAGAAGGAATGTGCCGCATGGTGTATTTTAGGTGCATATGACTAATTAAAATGGATTAGTCCTTTCATTTCATGCTCATTTAAGTCAAGACGGGGGCTTGCGTTTCTGCACTCTGAAGAGGATTTCCAGCTAAATCAATTAGCTAAGACATTGAGAGCCAGTATGCGAAGGAATGACGAGGCATAGCAGCACTAAATGGGACACGTTGCAAGACAAGTAATATAAAAAGATGTGTAACTATGCTTGAGGTAGGAGATTGCATCAACCAGAGAGGGATTTTTAATATTCTGTAACAGAGTAGCGCCACCTTTGTGGGGATTAGCAGGATGGAAAATGAATGAATAAGGCAAAACGTTGGAGAATGTGAGCCCAGGCTTTCAATATTCATCACCTGCAAAAATCAATAGCTGTGAGGATGCTCGAGTTGCACAAGAAGAAAATGCAACAGAAGATTCGACTTGCATGATAAGCATTTGGTGGGTCTTGTTAAAAGGGGATATTTTTTAAATGTATTGAGGTAAGTGGAAGTATATATAGGGCGCTGTTTGATTTATAGGAAAACAACAGCAGTGTTGTTGTTGTTTTTTTGCAGATTTAGCTTCAAATCATGTTTAGAGAAATGGTGCAGTTTTGACCTACTTTACTTTTGCGGATATTTATCAATTATAATAGATGGAAAATGTTATAGTATTAGTTGAAGATTAATTCTAATTTTAAATTCCAAAATGCAATTTATATCGATTAAATATCATTTTCAAATCTTAATGTTAAAGTCAAAAAGTCAAATAAAAATGTTCTATCTAAATAACAATTTGAAATATGAATTAAACCTAATCTCTGAAGATTCATTTTAATGTTTTTATTATTATTTTTATCAATTTGAGACCTAATTATGAAAAAAATGCCTATTTTTGTCTGTTATTATGATTATTTAATTGAACTTTTACTACCAGATCAGTTTTATTTTTAGTATTTTATAGGTATAATGTAGTATAAATCATGGTTAAATCTAAATGCAGTTTCAATTGCAATATAAATCTCAGATTTCAAAATAAACCTCAAATCTGAAGGTCGAATACTACAATACTTTATCTAAATATAAAAGGTTTTGCTTTAAAAAAAAAACAAAAGTTAAAGTTGGGTCTATGACTTTTGACTTAAGGGCTAAAATGTGACTTAAATTGATGTCAAAACACTTAAATCTCAATGTGGTTGTGTAAAACCAACCAAAAGAGACAATAAACGATGAGTCAGAACATGACGCAACCTCTGGGTGTCATTCATTTCCCTCTCCCTCTCCTTCCCTGCTGTAAATGACAGATGTGTCATGCGGGAAGTAGACAAAAAGTACTCAGACACGCGACGCTTGCCATCAAACTGTCAACGCTCTTGTGGGTGTCGAGCAATGATGTCTTAGAAACGATCTTCAGCTCACCTTTATGAAAAGAACGGACGTAGGATGTCACGCCGTCGTCTTAGCCGTGGTGGTGGACTGCCATTATGGCCTGAAAAGCCAGACAAATTTGAATATTTTGTCGATAGAATACTGTGTACAGTTTTGCCTTGAGATACAAGTGACCGCCATACTGGATTTTGCTTTGACTTGCAAGCAAATATTTGGCAAATAGAGAACAATAATTAAAAAAGCAACATTTTAAATTGTTTTTATCCATAAATCGATAAGTTTACGATAAAGATAAGAAAATGTTTGCGTAGCTTAATGCTAACAATGCAAAAAGACGATGATAAAAATCATATTTAGTTGCCATTTTTAGAATTTTTAAAGCTCCAATTTTAAAAAAACAGTTCTCATAATACCCAATAAAAAACCAACAATTAATTATATTACAGTATTTTTTACTTACATTTTGGCGAGGAAAAACTTTTACAGTATTCTTCTTTGTTTCCGCTTGGCAGTATTAAGACTACCTACTGCCGCCAAGAGGTCAAATCTGGAAGCACGAGGAATGGAATCATAGCAATCTGTTTTGATTGAAGTACAAATATGTTAACATTTAATTCACATTGCACAGAAATCTTTAATAGTGAGCAATAAAAACCACTCAAGTGAATTAAAGACTTGAGTAATGTTTAAAATGGGAATTGAATTCCTTCTTAGATTATTAGAATGCATTTTAATAGCCGATTTGTGTATATTTTCGGATTCCATCTGAATGCCTGAGACTGTTTTGGAATCTGTCAGTGGCGATACGTCACATTAGGGAGACTATCAGGAAGCCTCGTCAGGCCCAACTGGTCAAGCCTTCTCTGAGGCTTCCTGACAAATAGCATTATCGTCACCATATGTGCATATAAGAGGGAGGAGGAGAACTGCCTGGGAAAAGCCCCAAATAGCATACAAATATATGGTAGAATTTTCTCATTGGCTGATACTGTCACTTTTTAGAACTGTGGTTAAGTGGGAATCTTAGTTAAATATATTTTACTGTAGTATTTTGAGATACACTTTGAATAAGGACAAATTAGAGGAAAAAAAACATTGTATTTTGAATGACTTTTCCACCAAATGTGATTTTTCTGATAATAAGTGACATTGTACATGTGAAACTTTCTTTTTTTAGTCAAAAAAAGAGTCACACAATTTGTCAGTGACACACAATCAGTTTCCTGATTTTATTCAGTGATAAATAATGTCCTATGACCATAGGCTTTATGTGAAAACTTCCAATTGAGGCAAAAAAAAAAACAAATTAAAAAGGGCACGCTTTGCCATCACTTCAAAATAATACAATGAGGTAAGAAGTTCTCTTTTTCCTTATTATTTTTTTCCTACATTTTTCTTCTTCTTTTTTTTTTAAACATGTTTGTTGTGCAACTATTCCTTTTTTAAGCTATTACTGTTGAATGTACAGTCCTTCCTAATACAAGAGAAACCTGTCTTGTGTCTGTACATAATGAAAGAAAAACAGGCCATGGCACAATACTGAACCAACAGAAGAAGAAAACAAATGAAGGGAAATCAATACAAAACTCTTAAGACTCGGTGATTGAGATTTGGTAATGTTATCACACAAGTACACACATACACATGTGTGTTTTTTTTTGTGTGTGTTTGTGTGTGTTGCATTGACAAATCTCCAAAAAAGCAGCACAGTGAGGCGCAGCCCCATTAACGGACCGGACCAGCAGTCCCAGTGCCTTCGTCATCATATCAAAAGAGGAGCAAAAAACTGCTCCTCGCTCACTGCGCTGACCTTCCAGGAGAATACCACCGACTGTCAACATTCACATTCTCACCTTATGCAACGGCAGGGTTTTTTTTGTTGTTGTTGTTGTCAAAAGGAGTCAATATCCTTGCGCTATATTTAACGGAATGAGTGCCTTGGTTTGTGTGTCTTTGTGACTTGGCTTTGTATACAAGCAAAAGCATTGAGGAATAGACGAGAAGTGCGTCAGGAAATTAGCATGAATTTTATGTATCTTAATATAGTTGAAATAAAAGGAAAAAACTAAATGTTACTTGTAATGTATTTTCATATATATATATATATATATATATATATATATATATATATATATATATATATATATATATATATATATATATATATATATATATATATATATATATATATATATATATATATATATATATATATATATATATATATATATATATATATATATATATATATATATATATATATATATATATATATATATATATATATATATATATATATATATATATATATATATATATATATATATATATATATATATATATATATATATATATATATATATATATATATATATAAATATACATATAAATATGCATATATATACATATCTATACATACATACATATACACATATACATATATATACAAATATATACATATACATATATATACATATACACATATACATATATATACATATACACATATATACATATACATATACACATATACATATACACATATATACATATACATATACACATATACATATACACATATACATATACATATACATATATATACATATACATATACACATATATACATATACATATATATACACATATATACATATACATATATATACACATATATACATATACATATATATACACATATACATATACATATATATATATATATACATATATACATATACATATATATACACATATATACATATACATATACATACACATATATACATATACATATCATATAAATTTTATGGATCTATGTAACTACTATTGATGTCCAAATGTTCTCATTATTTACAGTTGTGTCCAAATTTTTTTTTTTTTTTAAATGACTCCTAATTCAATTAAAATTTGGGAAAAAAAACTGTCTACACTCAAGTCCTGCATCTCAACTGATTATAAATAAGGCATAAAAAAAATCTGAAATGATACATTATATATTAGTGGGACTTGAAATATTTTGGTAATAAGTCAACAACTCAACGTACCATTGATTTGTATAGCTTTGACGGAATAAAGAATTTTTTTTTGTTAATAATTGTCATTCATCTCAGGTGTCTGCCATTTTATCCAATGCAGCAAAAACCTTCGGTGGCATTCTCCCGTGTGGTGCGCGCCCTCACCTCTTCAGCTCGTCCCCCACCCACCTTCCTCATGGAGGGTCATGTGACACAAAGGGCGACCCGGGTCAACAGCCAGAATGAGGGTGTCCTCATTCACGCTCCAAATACTTCTGTGGAAAGGCAAACACAAATGTACGACAACAGAAAATCCCCCCCAAAAAGTAGAACACTGAAATACCAAAGAGCCCCCCAAAAATAGAAATCGGGGGTACATCAGTGACGGTGTGGACGCGTGCCCGGGCCAAGTGACGTGGGCGGAGTCAAGGGCTCCGGTGGTCCTCCACAACGACGTGTTCTACCGGTTGCCATGACAGCGAGTGGCACCTTTCCCGCTGGCAAAACCGCACAGAGGGCCATATTTGAAATAGAACCTGTCGACGTGGCAGCCATCTTTAAGTAGTTCAACACTAGACCGGGTCCCGGTTTAAAGTCCCTCGTCTTCAAATGCTCATCCTGTAAATCCCAACTATTTTGTTATTGTCTCGAGGCGGGTACGCTTCCGACTTCAGCCAGGGAGGCAGACTTTGCCGGCAAAAAGCAGTCCCACTATCGTGAAGAAGATGGAAAGGACGAAGAGTACGTAGGAGGAGCCTACCACGGTGTTGTTGGGGAGCTTGTATGGTTGGCCTCCCACCTCGTTGATGTAAAAGCCAATGGGGAAGATGAGGGCCGCCATGCAGAACAGGATCACTGATGGAGAGAGAAGAGAGGGGGAAAAAAAAATCAATAAATGTTGGGTTTCTTACAGTGGTTTATAAGCCTGGCGGGACACCAGATTTATTCTGCATCTGTATCAGGTTACAACATTCTTTTGGAAGGAAGTATATATATTTTAACCTACTTTTTACAGTGTCCTGTAATGTGTTTGGAAGCAAAATGGCAAAATACATGTAAAAAAAAGGTCCCTGCTCTTTGCCATTGCACTGAATTACAACATTCTTTTGAAAGGAAGTTTACATATTTAAACACACTTTTTACAGTGTGCTGTAATGTGATTGGAAGCAAAATGGCAAAATACATGTAAAAAATGGGTTTATTATGTGCCCGCGTCAGGTTAAAACATTCTTTTGAAAGGATGTTTACATATTTTAACACACTTTTTACAGTGTGCAGTAATGTGTTTTGAAGCAAAATGGCAAAATACATGTAAAAAAAACATCCCTGTTCTTTGCCATTGCACTGAATTACAACAATTTTTTGTTTGTGTCTTTTTGTAAGAAGACAGACGTTGTGTTTTGTATTTTTTTACAAGAGGAGACATTATCATGAAAATTGATATCCTTTTTTATACTATTACGCAAAGTAATTGAAAACAGCATCGTCCTTAACCATCAAATTTAGATGTTTTGGATCAAGCCCAAATAATCCCTTCTATCCTCCAGCTGAATTCCCACAATAAACGTTGGCCCCGCAGTTGCTGAATAATAAGCTCTATAAACCACTTCTAGCTGTATAACAGCTTTAAATTCCTCGGAAAGCTGAAAAGATGAAAAGGAGTAATCACATTTAAAGCTTTCAAAAGGGGGACGGCTCAGTTACGTTTATTTATTCCAGGTAAGACGTAGCTTAAAATAGTAAGAGCAACATTGACGGGGAAAATATGCCAGCCCACAGCGGGGAATCTTACGATCTAAAGTGGAAAAATGACGCATTAGTGATGTTTAAGATTGAAAAAAAATGTAGCAAAAACATGAATTTTGATCAAAACGCTCCCCAAAAAATATAGATAAATGGCAAATAGCATTTAGTCTTGATTGTTTGTAATAGTAGTGTCACCCTACTCCCACCAGTCACACCCAAAAGAAACCCGTGTTTGCACTGAAACAGTCTGTGTAGATCACACAAAGCTTTTCATTCAGAAACTGGTGGCCGAGAGCCCAGTTCAACCACTCAACTAGGCAGACTGGCTACCCTCTGCCCCCCCCTTTAATCACCTGTTTTGCCACCCCTTATAAGATTTACCAGTAACACACATTTTAGGAGTTTGTAAAGTCACATTAAGTAAGACAAGCATTATTACAGGTATATATTTATTTTTATTTAATTAATTAATGTAATTATTTTATTATTTTATTGTATTTCTTTATTATGTATATATTTAGATATTTATTTATTTAGTTATTTATATATTGACTTGTGTATTTATTTATTTAATTAATTATTACCCATCTATTTATGTCTAAAATGTCTTTTGCTGTGTCTGTATTCTCACCCACTTCTGTGACAATAAAATTTCCCAAATACGGGATGAATAATCTAATCTAATCTAACCATATTGGCGAAGGGCTAAAAAAAATTCCGAAAAATGTATTCAACAGTTTGAATATGAATCCTAAATATAGAGATTTAATATTACTTCAAATAAATTGAACATAACTGTGTAAAAGTAAACTGAACGCTATGTCAAAATGGTATTAGTAAATTGTCCAATTGAATAAATTAAATGGATTAAATTTAATATAGTAAATATTTGTTGTTTTGTTTCAATTACCAAATTTCTGTACGGGACAATACACTTCAGTAAATATAAGAAAATTAAGCCTTCTGAATGGAGTGTTTATTAACTCACTGTCTATCGTCACCCAGCACAGTACTTAGTAAACATTAACTACAGAATGAAACCAAATTACAAACACTATTAATGTCCTTAACTGGATTTACACAAAAAAACACAGTAGAACGAACGGTAAGCTTATCGTTAACTACACAGTCTTGATATTAAAGTGAGTGACGCACTACCGGCTTAGCCCATTTGGCCAATCACTGACTTTATCGCTTTTGTGCAGTTCTATTGCCATTGTTCTAAAAATAACCCAACCCCATTTTAGCATTCCTTCAATCAGATACTGTTCCCAAAAGGATTCCGCTGACGGATGAAGCATGAAACCCTTCTGAAAGTTGAATGAAAGCAAGACAATTGCAAAATTAAAATTCAAGTTCAAAGTCTATGATAGATGGCATGATATTAAAAGAGAATGTCACAGTTTGCCATTTTCCTCCCCCCATTTCTCTTTGTTTTCATTCCTTTTAAAGACAATGCCATGGACCCGACACATTTACCTTCTAGTGACTTGGACCATTTGCTTCTGATTTAATTGGAGGAACCGGTGCAGAGATTAAGGGGTCCCTTGTGGTTTCCCTCAGTTGCTCTCAAATTCCACTAATTAGCCAGTGTCATGTTATATATTACATTAGGCTATCTTAGTTGCATAGAGACTCATTTGCAGTTATTATTTTGTCTGCTTTCGGGCATAGTAAGATTTTTGCTGTTGTTGTAAGGACTGCAATTGAATCTCTACTGCCCTTCTTCAGTCTATAAAATGTGCCGCTCATCATCAACAACCTTGAAAGGACAAACAAAAAAACAGATCTGCCTCCTCATCCCTGTGAATCCCAAAATAGAATATTGCCCGAACAACACTACCTTTGTACTTTTTGTCCCCCCCGCCAGCATAGATATATATACTGCACCAATTTTGTTCTCCTCGCTAAAAACCACGTCTGATTTTCACGCTTTGACGCCGCGAGGAAACAACTGTCGTAAGCTATTAATACTCCTTGTGTCTCTGTTGACCACCGGTGGCATCGCAGGAGGCAATTTTTTTTCGCAATCGCCATGGCAACCATTTTCCTTTTAGTGTAATTGGTAAATGACGGATTACGGACTGGGCAGCGTTCTTTAAAACATGAAGATGTGAAAGTGAATATTTATTAAAATATTGTCCAAATGTCCAATTCATTTAATCAGGGAAGTGAATGGATTGGTTTTCTTTAATTGTAATTTGCCATTTTTACATGGAGTAAATCCTCTCAAATTTTGGAACATGGAAAAGACTATATTTCGATTCATTCAGTATCTCAGAAATAGCCCATTTGTTGATTTTTCTTAAGATTTTCCCTTCAAATGAACACATTTGTACTCCCTATTAAAACCATGCATATGGAACCATGAAAATTGTCAATCACAGAGCATCTTAAACAAGAAAATTTGCAAAAGTCAATGACTTTAAGGCAATTTTAAGAGTACGGCTTATACGCGAGTACGGCTAATATCTGAGAAAATATAGTAGTTGAAAATGTAAACAATTAAAATCTACCAAAAGAAAATCTTTGCTTTTTTTAAAGCCTGATATGCATATGTTCGACTAGTATAAGACACAGTAGGGAGCCTTGCTATCAAAACAGTTCAACACAAAAATCAGCATAACAAAACACATCTGCCAGCCAAACAATGCAACATTTGCATACGAGGCTAGGCCGGCCGGGGCAATGTGTAGAAAGAAGCCTGCTGGTGGTTGACTATTCTCTCAAAGGAGCGACCGTTCAACTCCCGAGCAGATTTATGAATGCGGCTTTGTCAAAGATTGCTATGGAGAAGTTCATCTCTTTTAAAATTGTGTAGAAAAGGCAACAAAGACGGCTAATGTTCAAAACAAAAGCAGAACACAGTCACTGACAGAGAAATTGAGGGGAAAAAAAACGTTTTCTGGCTCAACTGGTTTAAATCTAATAAAAAAACTGAATTTTTTTTTCATATGGAAGACTATGAAAAGCCTAAAAAAATATGATTTATTTTAATTTTAGATGTGTTGAGGTGGATTCACTTACTGCCAGTGAAGGCGATCCAACGAGCGTATTTGGTAGCTTCTCGGCGCCAATGCGATGCCACGAGGAGTCCGCAAGTGACGGTCAACGAAATGATGCCCAAGATGATGAAGAAGAGTGTGGTGACCCACTCGGGTGGAAGCCGTGGAGGGATACACGTCCGGTCTCGTCCGTGGATGGTCTGGCATTGCCGGACTAGACCGACCGTGAGGGCACCTGCCAAGAGAAGAGATGTTCGGGCTTGAATTTTAAAAGAAAAACATGTCTTCAAGTGGGGCAGTGGGTTAAGGACATTTTAATAAGGTAAGCTTTCCACACATATATTTACCAGGAATAAAAAAAATAAAAACTATATTACTGGGTCAGCTCTGTGTTTTCCTGCATCTCATCATCGCTCATTTTGGCTTTGACCAATTTTAAAGGGTTTAGTGTGTGGAATTTACATATAAAGTACACCACTACTTACGAAAAGTTACTAAATGAGTATTGGAAGCAATTAATTTCGTAAGTAGATAATAATGTAATAATAATGAATCAATAATCGCGCTAAGAATGGAAATTGCCTTCCATTCAAAGGCACTTAGCACAAACCTTGACGTCAAACGTATACGGATATAACCATATAGGGAGCAAAATGTTTGGCCTCGGGTAGAGTAATGATAAAGAGCGGCAGTACGGTAAAGTGTCAGCATCAGTCAGAGCGGCGACATGCCTCACTGGCACTACTGCGGCCACTCTAGATGGCGCAATTCAATTAGGCTGTGCCTCAAGGGGAATTTCGACCTGACTAAGCAAAAGCAGATTAGTGCAGTGCACTTGATGCCTGCTGGTGCTTTCAATCAGTAAGTTAGCCGTCACACGTAATTACCAGACGTAGACAAATAACCGGGTACTGCTCTGTTTCCGGGAAGAAAAAAAATCAAAAATCAGTGGACGCCCATTTTGGAAGGAAACATTGTCAACCTACGGGTGTGGTGAGTTTTGCTACTAAAGAGGAAATCCTGCTCTTTGTATACAACGTAGTGATAGCTCTGCTTATAACTGCAAGAACAAAAAAACAACCTCTTTGATAGTGATGTTCAATTTCAGCAAAATATGGTGGCAGAGGGTAGTTTTTCCCTTCTGAAAATAACTGGGGAAGAAAACGGAGGTCAAAAAATGACTTATAGACTATTTCCAGAGTCTCCCGTCCTATTATAAAGTAACCCCGGCAATGTTGAGGAAGGGTAAGAGAAGATAAATAGGGGAATAAAGGTCTTAATGGCAGCGCTTTACAAGCATTTCCGCAGAATCTTTGGGGATCATGCTGATTCACTGGCACTCAATGGAATGTCTACTAACCGGAGGGCAAATGCGTGGCACGCTATATGCTAACACAGATGATGTAAAGGCTAACAAGGAGTTTGTGTAGTGGTTAAAACATTGTCGTGGCTAAAAAAAAAGGGCATTTAAGACATTTTAACTGGACAATGAGTTATTCATGGTGACTTTGGGATTGTACAGTTTTGGTAAGGCCATCTAGCAAAAAAAACATAAATAACATCATTTATACACACAAATATATATACATACATATTTACAAGTATATTGCTAGGCCCCAGCACCCCCTGCGACCCTAATGAGGATAAAGAAGTTCAGAAAATGAGATAGGATATTGTTCAGTCAGAATTATTATGGTGATTGTCCTTTTAACTTTATTTTTATATTAAATTTTGACTAAGATATATAAAAAAATCTATCAAAAACGTTAAAAACTACAGCAAAATTAAATGTTAATGCATATATGAAGTAAATACTACACATCATAAAAAGTAGACTCTAATTGTTACTCATATTTCACTCCATTTTATTTTGAAGGGGAAAAAAATCCTCATTAAAAGCTAATAAACTACAAAAAAATTATGACCCACAAAAACCAAAACTAGATTTTTTTTTTTGATAGACAACATTCCCAATTAAAACAGATTGGACGTCTCTCATAACCTGTCTTCGCAAATATCCACAAAATAAACACACCCAATTAAAAAGCCCCAAAAAAACATTAGCCCAAATCTCATTGGCTGATATAAAGGCAATGTTGCATGGCCTCCATCTCACGCTCATTACAACCTGCAATTGCCAAAACGCACACCCATTAGCTAGCAGCCACCGCTTCCCCGTCGATCGTTTACAGACAATTTTCAAAGATAAGGGCTGCTAACTCTCGCACCCCCTATTGTGCCCCCGCTGCCCCGTAATTAACTCGCTCGGATAACAACGAGTTTCTCGCCATGCGTCGGCGCAAATGAGAGGAAATGACAACGCTAACCACTTATCCCCAACATGGCGATGCCATCATTAGCAGGGCATTGAGGGCACTGCTGTTTGTAAACTTTGAAAGAATGACTCAACCATGTTTTTGGTGTAGAAAGGACGGCAGCCGGCAGCTGTTTCCTCGCTTCTCGTAGGGGGAATTTAACAGCGCTCACTAAAAATGAAGCACATTTTAGTTTTTTTCTTCTTCAGATGTATTTGGAAGAACACACAAATGGATTTGCTAGAGCCAAAATGGCAGCAAATATGTGCTTTGCTTCTATTTCGTGACATCGGGGTACTTTGTCCATTGAGAATAAGACAGACTTTAATTGTGTGAATATACTGAAAGCATGTACAGTTTGTCCTTCATAGTCTATTAATATTCAACTCGTTTCTCCCACATGATTCTCAATCGTTTCAAATTCCTTTACATGGTATTTTTCTTCTTTAAAAAAAAATGGCAGTTCCTCACAATTGAAAAAATATATATACTTTGATTTTCATGGTAGATTTAACACTATTGAAATGATTTCACATAAGCTATTATTTTTCCACTTCATTCAACATTAGCTGACTTGATGCAATATTAATGCAAATCATACCTTATGTCACATAGTCTAATTCTACACTATTAAAACTCATTCAACCTTTCACTCCAAAAAATGTATTGCAATTTTTACAGTAAAAAAAAGCCTTCATTCATATTCTAGGATTCCTTAAAAATCAATTTGATTCTATTCCCAATGGAAGAAAAACTCATTTATTACACAACAGTCATCTTTCAGCTTTAAAGTTTATCAGTTCAATCTGTACGCAACTTTATTTAAATAATCTAACTTCATACTATATCATTTCAAACTATCCATATCCAAACTATTTTAGATCATCCCACATTCTTCTGCATTCCAATTTCTAGTTCACTCGATAATTTTAGCACCAATTAGTCTCTTAATTTAAAAAAAATCTATTTTTTTACTATTTTTAAAGCTTTTTTTCCATCCATTTTTACATGAGTCATTTTTGATGTTTACATTGTGAATTAGCAACAACTTTCACTTCAATATGAAGAAATGAAACTACCATTCATAAAAAATCCAAATAAAAACAAAACAGCATGATATGTACTACTACTACGCTACGTGTTATACTAATCCGTCTCTGGGAAATAACTTCTAAACAAGTGTGACTATGCTTGGATACGTTTTTAGCAGTTTTCAGATGGGCGTGAAGACGAGCAAGTGTATGAGAATGATTCAGAGGTTATTGAGCTCTAGAGCGGGACGTTATCCACTTTAAGGGAAGAATATGGAGGGCAGTCGTCAAGCAGAGCTGCCAACAATCACACATTCTGTCGGTGGGCTGCGGCAACAATGGCTCTGCACGGGAAATGGGTCTCAAGTGTTATTGCCTGAGGAGATCACGCTGATGTGAAGATTCCACTGATCTTTTTGGTTAAACTATCTCATGATGGCTGTTTTTTGTGAGGTGCAGTAATCCCTCAATTAACACATTTCATGTGGAGCAGACATGGCCGCGATAAACAAAAAACAGCAAAGTTTGCTAACCCGTTATTTGAATTATTTTTTTACTTCAAGGGGAGAACATGGGAGTGGCTTCTGCTTGCAAGTTTCAGCATGGATTTTCATATTTTTAGGAATTTATAAGAATTTAATTGACAAAAAAATCCCCCAGAAAAAAAATAGCGATGTAGTGAAGCTGTGATATTCGAGGGATTACTGTATTATGTGTTATGAAGTTTTTTTTAGATTTACATATTTTCAAATCCACTCCAAATCCCACTCTGACAATAAATTATGGAATTATTTGGATGCAACGACTAGGCGTGGTACCTTAAGGCTAACAACGTGCCAGGTACGATCTGATAAGAATCTCTCAAAATGGTATGAGATAACATCTGGTTTAGATCAAATGTTCTTTTCTTATCTTTGAAATATATTATAAGCAGTGAATCTGGATAATTTGATGGAAAATATTGTGCTATTTCTTAACTCGGGTTGGTTTGCGGGCCGCATTAACTGAATAAAAATCCCTTAATATTCTATTTTTTTAAATAGTACTAAAACACTTTTATAGCTTTTTTCTTAGTAATTGTTTTGTCAGTCCAGTATTGAGAACAATGTATATTTTAATAGTTGCTAACTCTTGAAATATACATAATTGCTCTGAATAAGTTAATTTTCCAACTGAACTGATATAAATGATTAAAAAAGAACAGAATTAAATGCTACCATATGCCAGGCTTCCATCCTAAAATTGTCTTTCCGTATGCAAAGGTTCAGAAAAGGTTGTGTGCATCAAGGCGTTGCACGTTCTTCGCTTCAGTTCAGTTCAGTGAGCCTAGAAAAGATTCAAATCCATAAGGACGTTTTACTTTTTCACTAAAATTTTTGGTAAGAGGGAAAAAACTACTGCAAAAAATGTCATAACATTAGCCATTGGATTTCATAGGAAAAACTGCAATGGATTGGGATGTGTATCACTTTAAATGAGTTAAAATGGTCAAAAAAAATGCCTGCACTTGTTTTTACGCAAAAAAATCCAAAACACAAGGCGTGTAGCGATAGGGAAGTGACATCTGTGACAGTCCGTCACAAGAGGAAGTTAGTCACTACTCAACACCCGCGTTACAACACCGCTTTGTCATCAAGTTTGGCTGCGGGACAAAAAAAATGATAACAGCATGACTGCCAGAGTTTTATTTATCATCATTAAGTCGCATCTTATAATTCATTACGTGCAAAATTGCTAATTCGACGGCGCTAATGCGTAGCAAAAAAAGCATGTTTGTTGACGATGAACCCTCCCTGACCCACTTACTAAGCTGTCATCCTGCAATGGGAACAAAGAGTCGCAGCTGTCTATCAACAAAACTAACGTTTCCAGGACAGGCGCTTTGACGTATTAATTTTTGACTGGAATACATTTTTCGGGGAAAAATGACAAGCTTCTTATGACCAGGGTCAGACCAAAAAAAACACTTATTTTTTAGAAACTAATGATTATAAAGAAGGTCATTTAGTAAATATTCTCATACGTCAGTAGATATATGATAAGGTTGTAAAGATAGACTGATTTGGAATGATATATTGATTGGTCAAGTGACCAGTCAATTAAATTGAAACATAAAACTTTGAATGGCAGTTTTTAGATGAGCTGTTTTGTTAAAAATAATTGTTTTAGGGTTGTTTTTATTCTGTACACATTTAAACTGACTTTTTTTGTTAAACTCTGTGGCTGCCATTGACAGCAACAGGCGTCCAATCCATTATTTGAGATGTCAATCTGAGCAGCTGTAATGACAACAGTTAAAAAAAATCTTGCTGATCTCAGTGCAATTTAGTTAACTAAATAGTAATGATTCACTCTGAAGGTCCAATTATTGATCGGGTAAAAAAGCCTTGAGAACTACTACTTCAAGAGGCATCAAATTGCATATGATTACAGCAAATAAATAAGAGTTTAAACTCATTTCTGGTACTAAATACATGCCCATTTATTTACCTGCTGACTCTCCAGTGTTGATCCAATCCGGGTTGGCAATGCTGGCGATGGCAAAGATATCCGCCGCCAGAAACAGGCACCCTGAAATAATAGTCAGTTTATCCATATTTTTTCCTTCATCCAACGAACCTGTCAATGACCAGAGTCCCGGCGATGATGAGGGAATGGGGCCAGGAATTCAAAGTAGAGGACAAACGTAACGGTCCTTGTCCAAAATCTGACCCCGGGAGGAGAGACGCTGGGCCGGCTTATCGTCAGTCTAACCTCGGCCCCCCTTCAGCGGGAGCTCCGCTGTTGTCTTTCCACGGTGCATGTTTGGCATTAAATGTTTTTATCTCCCTTTTTTATGACCCCGTTGCATCACATTTCAAACGCCCCGCTCGGCAAACGATAGCTGGCGGATAAAGTGCTCGCCTCGTCCCGTGGATGCGTCCGGGAGCATCGGGCGCAGCTGTGACTAGCAGGCGGCTAGCTACATCCCATATTCGGGCTCCGGGAGCTGTACGGTGGTCCAGACCTCGGATGTCCGGGCATTTTACGCCCAAAAAAGGGGGAAACGAAGTCGTCTCCGGTTGCTATTTTGTTGGGGGGCGGGGGAAGCGAAATCACGGTGGAAGTGGAGTGCTCATCACCGTGGCGTCCCGCTCGGTTAGCAGGGCAGCCTCACTCGTTCCTACCCCGCTCCTTGTTCTTCTTTCTCGGACCGGTAGAGGGGAGGGGAGACAAGGGGAAGTGACCGTATTTGAGTCCACGAAACGCCGTTAAAGATCCGAAAGGTGGGGTGCCAAATGGCACCGTGGTTGTTATTGCGCGAAGTAAGCCAAGCACCCGCCGCTAGCCGTGGCTCTCGTTCCGCCTCATGACATCAGGCCGAACATGAACACCCACTCGGTCCCATCCACTCCACACACTGCCCCGCGGTGTTCTCGCCCAACGGGGGGGCTTGATCAACTCTCGCGATATCGACAGGACGCCCCCTTCCCGACGCAAAAAAAGACAGGGGCATGTCCCGAGCTGCCCCGTCTCTGGAATTTAACCTCGACTATTTTTTTCAAAAGGGCTGGGAAGTTAATATAAAGGAAGTATACACAACTTCAGTCTTGTTATATTAATTTTCTTTATTTAAAATGTATTCACTAAATGTATCATTTGTAAATAATGCAAAGTAAGCATAAAATAAGATATTACAATTAATCTGTGAATTAATTTCAATAAATTTATTAATACATGCAATTGCAAACTTCTTTTCTATGTTCTTTTGCATTAATTAAATAGTAGTACTATATGATAGCATTAGATAAAATAAATGGATTTCATTCAACTATTTTTTTAGCAATTTTAGTCAAATAATGTCCCTAAGCCCAAAGTCAGCTGGGACAGGCTCCAGCACCCCCCACAATCTCAGCAGTTCAAAAGATGAGATGGAATTCCCCACGCTACAGATAAACATGAGCTACACACAATTTTTTTTAAATACTGTAAGCAGTTTGCATTTAGCACATCTTTATTTTATGATAATGTATGCAGTTGCACATGGGGGGGAAATTCTGTCACATTTCCATCAACCAAATCTGCATTTAATTATCCACTCCAATGAATTCACCCCTATCTGGAGGAAAAAAAAATCGAATGGTGAGTCAACTTTAGATGCAAGTCAAATGCGTTTCACCCCCCAAAGGTGTTGAGAGGTAGATTTATTGATTTAAATGATAAAAGTACCACTTGGTTGAGTTTCATAATGTTTAATTTACACAGCTATTCACAGAAAAAAAACATAGAAGCCTTTGACGCCAAGTTTTGGGGAAAAAAATGAATGGTTTTCATAACTCATCCACAAAAGGGGTATTGATAAGATGTCCGCTGGCGGCCATGGTCTTCTTGCCATCCACAAATTTCCTTGCAGCCTGAAAAAGAAAGATTTGTTAGTGGATTCAAATATTGGCACCGATATAAATCCTTTTATTTTTAATGAAAAGTGACTCACCTTGACCACGTCGTCCTGAGTGACAGCTTCTATGGCCTGTAGGATGATCTCGGGCGCCTGATACGTTCCGACTGACAGGGCCTGTGCGCCCATTTCCGCCATTAAACCACTGGAGCTTTCAATTGACATCAGATAATCCGCCTTGGCTTGAGTTCTGCACAGAAAAAAAACAGCTTGCAATTTAATGTATTTGCAGAACAAGGCTCCAAATATATAGAAGTCATATTTTGATCTATAAAGGGCAAGTGCATGGCCAATTCTTGTATTGTGTCCAGAATATTTTTAATATTAGTTAATTACACATCTTTACACTTTTGATTTTTATCCCTAAGTGTTGTAAAAAAAGATTAAAATGACAAATATTGCAGCTTAGTTGACTAGGTTGTTCATCGTTAAATCTATGATGCATGTTTCTGTGTAATACTGCCCTCCTGTGGCTAACTTTAGTATGCACATGCAGTTCAATTATTTAACCAGGATTTGGGTTGTAACTACTGTATCCTTTTGAGACATTTTCAAGTAGAAACGGTACAAATATATTTTTCATGTCTCAAAATTGCTGGAATGTATAAATATTCTTTAAAGCATATCATGAATAGCAAAATCGACTTTACTTGAAATCATAACATGGTTTGATATGGTGCATTTTTTTCAAGCTAATACAACACTCCACATAACCCCTTTGACTTCAAATCTTGCCCCCAACTCACTTTGCTCTGGCGACGTCATCTGCCGTCACGGCACCATGGGCTACAGCTCCCACTTCGGCAATGGCCGCTCGAATCACCTGTGCAAGGAATTTTTTTTAAAAAAGTGTGTTTACAGATCTGCAAGCTTAAATTTCTCAATAAGTATTTGCGTTTGTATACTCACATCTCCAGTTGTGTTAGCTTGCGAGACGCTGTATACCCCAAACAAACCAGAGTCGGAGTAGAATGCGTTAAAAGCAGAAACCTTGAAGAAAACAAAAAAAAAATTAATTGGAACATCCATCCATACTAAACAAGCCAAGGTTTATCTTACTTCAAAAAGATGCTTGGTTGCCTTGGCAACACCTTGGCTTAATTTGCTGCCAATCCCAGCACCCCGCTTAACATGTGGCCCAGCTCCCAAGATCCTTTGCAGCACGACGTATGAGTTAGCCTCGGCGCTGCCCGCCACGGCGCCTTCGCTGACGACCATGGCGTGGACCATGTCGCTTTTGTTTTGAACGCGAACCTCGCCTATGAGGAATGGAATAAGTGAGATGGTCATGTTTCAGGGTGGTTGACCATTTTTGCGGTCCACTTACCCCCACGGTAAGATGCCTTTGCTAGCGGTGCTCCGGACCCACCGCGCACACTGAGGAACCTCTCACCTAGCTCCTTCAGGTCAGAGTGATTGACACCTGAAGGACACCAGAATAAGAAATGACCAGTCACAAAAAATACAATTAAAATAAAAAGAACTCACCTAAGCCAACAACAGCCATTCTGCTGGTTGTGAAATGGTCCTCCACAAATGAGTGCAGCTACATGTGGAAGACAACATAAGAGGTTTAGAGTAAGCATTCCTTTATACTGTAGTTATGACTTGATGTTTACAAATTCCAAACTGGGAATAGAATGAATTCAAGAGAAATAAATAAGGACACAAAACATATTATTTTTTAGAAACAAAAAGATTCATACTTGCTGTGGAGACACCTTGCCAACCATGAAGTCCGGACAGAGCAATGAGTTAGAAAGGGCGTTTTTGTAAGCAGCTTCATGCAACTTCTCAATTATACCTGAAACAAAAAGGGCACCTTTCAAAAATACTCATTAGGCATTACTGCATGCTATAGGAAACTTAACTTTTCGGCCTATAAAAACCTCAATTTTTTTCTTTTAAACCTTCCTGTGGCTAAATTATGTATGTTGCTATCTAACTCATCATGAAATTAGCTTAGCACTTTATTGACTTCAGTCTGACTGCAACTGTGTTGATGTTAATTTGTTTATTAAATAGATTTCTTGGGAGGGGCTATCAAATATTCTGTATTTTTATGTCAACATTAATATTTAAAATCCTCAAAAAGTTGGAATGTCAGTTTTATCCACTATCATTCAGCCCTAAAATGCATCAAAATGGGAGACTTTGTAATTTTTTTTTCATTTTATTATGATCATAAAACCATTTGGGTACAAACCTATCTGACGAGACTGCCCTGCTCGAGCTTTGTCAACATTCACCCTGGCAGTTAAGTCATTCACTTCCCAAGGCCGGAACTCCTGTGCTGTAGTCACATTGACCAAATACTCCAAAATATTATCTCTAAAAACACACACAAAAAATAATAATATGTCAACATACGCCACAGCATCCCCTCCTCAAGAAACCTTTCATACTTACAGGTCATCTCTAAAGCACTCTGCCGTGTAGACCATAGTTTCCCTGGATAATGTAGCACTACAGACCAAAACAACATACATTACATTTTTGTGGACGTATTTAATAGAAAATATAAGAAGTACTGACCTGAGGCTGGCGCCAAGTGCTTCAATACCACGGCACAGTTTGAAGGCTGAAACACCTTTAGTAGTCTGCAACATAAAAAAAATGAATTCAACATTTGAAGCTCATTTTTCCTCATTTTTTTTGTGTGATGATGCAAAAAAATGTGGAAATGACCATATTGGCAGCCAGCCGCAATACATGAGCGGCACCCTGGTTTTCCGCCGTCTCGTAACGACTCCCCGCTTTGACAAATACGCCCACGCTGGATAACGGGGCATAGTTCTCCAGGGAGGCGATGACCAAGCCATTTGGGAGTTTGGATACCTAAAACAGAGATGTTATTTTTTTAATGGAGGTCAGGGAAAGTTAACTCAAATGTGGAGGTAAAAAAAGAACCGACCTGGACATTTTGAGGTGCGGGAAGTGATACGGCAGGTGACTTGTGTCCTGCGTAGGCCTCGGTTAGGGCTTCGTTTGGCTTGGCAGCAGCATAGAACCGTTTCTGAAAAATTGATAATAAAAAATACACAACTGTTATTGACAGAAAAATCTTCCTAGAAAATACACATCTTAGTTTATACTGTTCTGTGCAGGATTGTGGAATAATTGAAATGGTGTTTTCCGAGGCCGGTGATGTTAGTTGCAGAAGGTCGAATTAGACAATTAGTGTTTTTTATGGTGGTTTATGCAACATTTTATATTCGGGGATGTGGAACACAGCCCAGAAAAAGGTCATTTGACCTTCAGAAGTATGATTTCGTTAAGAAAAACACTTGTAATTTTGCACATTTTAAGTGTCACGGAGATATAATGGCAAAAAGTGAATATGAAAGTTAATGAATAGTGGATTTTTTTGACAAAACGCCGCAATAATCGAGCTAACTAGCCGCTGGGCTAACTACTTACTGGCAAATTACAAGGTCACATTTAGTCTTGTAAAGCAACTATATGAAATGATACAACGAGTTAACAGAAGTGATGTAATGACGTAAAGATGGGAAATATCACTCACAGAGAGATTGTTTAAAGGGCGAATTGCTCTCATGACTTCCAATCTCGTCCTGCCAGGATACGTCAAATATGGTGGACAGGGCCGTCACTTCCCACAATCCATTACGGCATCCACAGACAAGGTCAGACAACTCAAGATGTAGTGGCCGGCGTAGGTAAGTAGTCGCCATCTTTCATCGGTGGACGTGTTCCAGTTTATAGTATAGAGTGATTTCACCCCCCTATAATATATCTCTTAAATTGTTTGGGATGTAGAAAAAGTTAGGATATATCTTCCCAAATATAATTAAACTTTTATTATATTCATTTGAGACATTAGAAAATATAAAGTCAACATGAAGTTAATGTACAAAACTTCTAATCAATTTTCAATACAAAGTATATTCCACATCCTGGGCATGGAAACATCAGCAAAGCCTTTTCACAGTTGGAAAAATACAGCATCTTGTTCCCAACATACAATTTCAGCAGGCCATCCCAACAGTATGACAATTGAAATATCTAGGTCACCAAGCTCAAAAATAAACATCTCTGAGGTCATTCAGTCAATCCTCACATGCCTGGGCTACTTTTTGACATACTTGGTGACTGCGCTATAAAGTTTTTCCTCAGCATTAGAGACGCACATCCGAGCCAGCTGCGACTGGTGGGCATCTCACCGACAATTTCCCACGTGTCGGTGACGTCGCAGAACCTCTCGATCGTGTCGTGATATCTAAACAGGGCGGCCGGGTGTTATACTGGCATTACAGAAAGCGACGGTGGCATCGATTTATTATTTGTTTTTTTGTTTTTTAGGCCTTACCTATCCCATCCTTCCTCTCCTCCCAGAACGTAGATCTTTCCATCCACCACGGCGACGCCCGGTCTGTAACGTCGTTCTTTCATGGGGGCGCACATGGTCCACTGGTTAGTCTTGGGATCATAGCACTCCACCTTGTTGGTGTTTTCCTTCGTGGCGTGCCATCCACCTGAAGTCAAAAGCATTTGAACAGGGAATTATTGGAAATTCTATCGATGGCAATATAGACGTCTTATCCGCTGTTTCCGCTGTACCTATGACATATATCTTGCCCTTCAGTGTACAAGCTGCCGAACCAGAACGGGGAATCTGCATGGGCGCCACATCCGTCCACTGATTCGTTTTAGGGTTGAATACTTGTGTAAGATCGGACCCATCGCCGTCATCCATACCCGCGCCCCCTAAAAAGAGAAAAACGCACATGTTGGACCATTTATTTTGAAGAGGTTTAGTTCAGTCTTTTGGTCTATCCGTGATTTTTCCTACCGGTAACGAAAAGAAGACCGTCCAGTGCCACAACAGCGGGACTTGTGACGCCCATCTTGACAGACCCAGTGTACTCCCAGGTATTTGTGTGAGGGTTGTAGCACTCTACTTCGGCAAGACGAGAGCCACCTTCCCAGCCGCCCACGGCGTAAATTAAACCGTCTAGCATCACCAGGCCTGCAAGGAAAGAGTTAAGTTATATAAAAATAGATGTAATCACAAATACGCTACAATGAAACGTCTGTGTGTGGCGTATGTGCGAGAAGTCCATGACATCCCGACCTCAGGACGCACCGAGTTCAGAACGGGGATAGATCATGGGAGCCATTTCCATCCAGCTGTCGAAACACGGGTCGTATCGCCACATTTCATTGCTTGTCGAGCCGTCGGGAAATTGGCCTCCGCCTAAATACAAAATGGAGTCTACGGGCGAGACAAGAAACCACATTATAATATGGCATGGTGAAATCGGGGTTAGAATTAAATGTGCAAGTACTCGCCATTGACCATGATGACTATTTACGCTTAAAAAAAATTAAATTTGAGGACAATTTCCTCAGCCCACCTGACACCACCAGACCGTGTTTGCTCACAGCAAACGGCAGGAGAGCGTGTTCTCGCCACTCATTGGTCAAGGGATTGAAGCTCTGCACGTTGCGCAACACCACTTTATCGTCCTCCCCTCCGACTGTTATGATGACTTCCAATGTCTCTGCGGGGAACAGGGTACAATTAATTCAATTCCAAATGGGAAATAACTCCCAATGACGTCTTAAATAATCCAAAACTGACCCGTGGATCGGCGCGGCCGTACCCGGGAGCTGTAGAGCTCCCTTCGACGGTCCTTTAGCAGCAAGTAGTCTTTGGCCTCGGAGATGAGATTCTGGCATACTGGGTTGTCCTTTACCACATGGTGAGACTCAATTACATCATGGAGGTAGTAGGGGCAGATGAGGGGCAGGCGGATGTACGCCAAGACCTGAAAACAGATTAAAAAAAAAATTGCCCTATCTTTTTTCAAATGACATTTTAATATTTCTTAATACATTCCTTTTTACTTTACATTGTACTTTATACTTTTTACTTTAATGATGAGTGATGAGTATGTTAATCCTTTAGTCCTTTTTTCAGTTTATGTTTCATATGTAGTGTTAACGGATACACTTTTTTATATGTATCGTATCTTGTGCTGACACCGCCCATCTGTCCAATTTTTAAAGTCAATGTGGCCAAATCTGACCTTCTCAAAGTTTTTATTGCGGGTCGGACATTTATTTAGCCACAGCATGACGGCTTCAAACACCAACTCCTCTTTGGCCACATTGAGATGGTCGCTATCCAGGATTTCAATGAGCTTGTCCGCACACAAGGTCAAGAACTCCTCCTGTAGGAAATATGTTAAACATAAATTCTAGTGGAATTTAAATTACTCAACTGCACGCTACATACATCTAGCATCAGCCTTGTACCTGAAGACAAACAGTGCTAAAATGCTTCAAGATGTAATCCATGCTATTTTTCTCCAGGAGGTTACAGGAATGGGCCTCAGCAAAGCAGTGGATCCCCACACAATTGGTCTCATCCATTTGACGTTCCATAAAACAACAGCAGGCATCTCGCACGGCCCTCACGTCCAAAAGATTAGCTGTGGCCAACATTGCCTGCCCAAAAGAAGCTCATTAGCAATCCTGCAAGTTACATCAAGTAAAAAAAAATATTTTTAAAAAGGTATAAGGTGAAAACCTACCTGGACATTTGTTTTAGTGATAAAGACCTCCGACGTGTAGGCGTAGCTAACCAACATGCCAATCATCTGTGGCTCACCATTAATAGCTACACGATCCTGCTTGGACTCCTTTAGGTTTGTTTTAAACATGGCCTGGTTGTACCCAAAAAAATATGGTTAGTAAGGCGGTACGTTTTTATCTGCTACCAGTGACCAAGACTATCCGGATTAGAGCCAAAATGGCTATGTGTTTTTTTTTTTTTTTTTTTTTTACAAATGTGTACCTGAAAGTAAGTGCTGAAGGATGCCAGGACAAGGCGGTGGCAGGGAAACTCCTGTCCACCACAGCACAGGGTCACATCACAGAAGGAGTTGTCGAGTCTCAGGGCGTTGAGACCCTGCAGGACTGTGTTTGGGTGTCGGGATTCTACAAACAAGTAGTCTTCTCCACCTGATGACGTCGGGGCGGAGAGACAGTTGGTCTCATCCTCATTGTCGGCAGCCACAAATTCAGACATTTACGAAGCCGGCAATGAAAGCTGCGAGTCCAAACGAGATAGTTAGAAAAGAAAACAAACTCGTCAATGGTGTAAACTCGTTGTATTTACGAGAAATGTTCCATTTTAAGAGCGAAAAGGGCGACGACAACAAATTGGCTAATGTAGAAGGCTCACTAATTGGGTTTAAATTAGCAGAGGAACCGTAAGAGTTCAACAGCGGGTTGAACGAACTAGTTATTGATTACCTGAGAGTTTAATGGAGACGAGAGTGGTGACATTGCGAATTTAAAAACAAGAGTGTAATTACCTGTTGGCATAGTAGGCAGAATAGTGATAAACAATACTTTTAATCGTCACAGGTGAACTCCAAAGCTTCGTCCTGTTTCTTGTTCGTTTTATAGTGTTGTTGGGCGAGTTAATACTGCGACCTAGCGGTCGAAAAAGATAGTGCTACACAATATTTTGCATTGAAAATGTATTAAAAATTACTAACAGATTAATTCATTAAATTTTAGTAGTGCTGGGTAATATGACTTACTTTTATTATTGTTATTTGTTTTTTTAATGAATTTTGATGTTGACAATGCACAATGTTCATGACTTAATTGCTATTAAGAGCTAAAAATTAATTAAACTGCTGAAAATCGTTTCTATATGGAAAGTAAAAACATTTGACTCACATAATTGACATTTTATTTCATGCAAAGTTCCCCCTAATATGTATTCTTCATTGATCAAGTCACAAAACACCAGAAACAACATTTTTCTATAGTTTGAAACTAGGTTTACAGGTTTTTAGTCATCTTCTGTTGATGTTATCACAAGGAGGTCTCTCCCATCGCACCTGGGCTCTCCAACGCTTTTTTCCGACGCGCAACAGCATCCAAGATCTTCTTCCGAGGTCCCAACTGAATACGAATACCCTTCAGGTCTTCATCTGAGCAGAGCGTAAGCGCCTCCAGGTCCAGGTGCTCCTTAGTGAACGCCATAGCAAACTCAAACAAAGAGATGGACGCCAAGAAGCCCTCCAGAGGAGACGTTTCTTCCTCATCGTCATCCAAGCCCAGGTCATCTTGCTCCCATGGCACATTAGCATTCTCCGCTAAAGCCGAGAGGTCTTCTTCTGCCTCCAGGTTTTTGTTCTGAACAAGATAGTCCAGGTTTTCGTCGTTCAGGACGTCTTCCGTCTCCAGGCTCATTCTCTTCATGAAGGTAAGCCCACCCAAGCCAGGTCTGTTGAAGATGGACTGCTTGACAAGGCCCGATTCGCCAAGACCTCCGTCATGGACCTCATTTTCTTCTTCTTCTTCTACTTCTTCTTCCAGGGTCTTCTCATCCTGCTCGTTGAAAACATCCAAAAACTCGGGATTTCCCGACGCAGCGTTCTCCGGCTTAAGGAAAATGACGTTATTGTCCCCAGCAGATTTTTGCATGGTTCCCTTATCCTTCTTCCCCAGCTTCATCTGCAACGTCCCTTTGACCCTGGAGGTCAGGGAGCCAGATTTCTCCGATGCGATGAGTTTGGAGAACTGTTCGTTGACGCTCCTCACCGTGCCGGACGAAATCGACGAATCGCCAGCCTCCGAACCGGTCGCATCCGGACCACGGTACATCTTATCCATCTTATTTTGATGTCGCTTCTTCACCTTCTCGCAATGTTTCACTCGTTTCTCTGCTTCCTTTCCGGCTTCTTTTCTCAACCTGGCAACCTTCTTGGGGTTTTGGTTGGTCTGTTGCGAAGCGGCGGCGTCCAGGAATCGAACGCAATCCATACGGTCTCGAGAGGCGGCCACGTCCATAGCTGTGTGGGAGTCATTGTCCAATGAGAACAGGTTAGCGTCAAAGCTAACTAGGAAACTGAGGATGTGCATGTGACCGTTGGCGGCGGCGTGGTGGAGTGGCGTGTTTCCCCAAATGTCGCTTCTGTTGGGATCCCCCCTGTTGAATAAAAATAAAATATCATAAAAATACGCACCAGGACGCAGTGGATGAGTGGCTAACCATGGCGTTAGCATGTAGCTATTTTCAAATGGCAGTCAAGCATACTAACTACCGAGCTAATTAAGTTAGTTGAAGGAAATCAGCTTTTGGAAAGTCAGGAAAACTTAAATTTTGGCATCTGAAACTACATTGGACAGTTAGCTCAGCGGTTAACACGTTTGACTGCCACAGTGACAATTTGAATCCTATTTGGAAGGTAAGAAATATATTATGTTATTAATATAGTATATACCTTTCACAATGGTTGGTAAGCTATGCAGTATTTTTGAATTTAACAGTAAGCTTTTTGTGTTTTTCTGCTTTTTTAGTGCACTTCTTTAGGCAATTTTGTTTAAATTCACAAAGCATACACATAAGAGAGTAAGATAAGTACTAATAAGTAAGGCATTAAGATGTAAAGTCCTCTAAAGGTGTGTCCCGGCAATAAAAGTCATAAACGAAAAGTGCCAATTATTTATGACCAAATGATTGTAGTAGCAAGCCTTGCTAACCATCTATGGGAAGATAATGAGTGAGAGAAAAAAATGTGTGCTAGTTAGTGACCAGGCTCTTTTGTGGTGTTCAATGAGGGTTGGAGATGGGGGTGATTCAGTCATGAGAGAAAGGGTCTATTGTTTTGTTTTTTTTCCACGGAGAGCTTCCATAAATGTCGGATACATTTTTCCATTGAAGCCAATGGACAAATTCCTAGAATCAAATCAAGCCGGGGTTACAATTAATCGTTAATTAGGTTTGCTTGGTTTTGAGCGTTTTCTCAAATTAGCCAATGACGTTCTTGTAAAGAGTATTCATGGTTTAAAAAAGGTAGAATATTCACCCTCTGCTGCAAATGAGCTGTAACGCGTCCACGTGTCCGTGAAAGGCGGCCAACAGGGTGGGCGTCATGCCATCTTCGTCCGGAGAGTTCAAGTCTTTCCTAGTGGCCTCCTTTAAAAGATCCAAGTAACCATCGATGGCCGCTTTATGGTATCGAGACATGGCCGTCCTGTATTGCTAATTCTTCGCAGTGAGCAGAGCCAGGGCGTCGGTCGGTATGTCAGCTGCGCTCACAGCCATAAAACGATGGCAAAGTCCACACTCAGGCTGCCCGTCCCATTATTTGCCAATTAGCCAGCTTTTGGCCGGCCCTAAAACAATCGAAAGGCTCACGTGCCAGAAAACGTGCGATTACAACAATTAGGTGTAATTCTCACATTTCAAAAATAAAAACAAAATTCCTCTTGATTTTCATTCTAAAACATTTTTTGTCTACTTATTATTCACTCCAATTGTACTGATGTTAATTTTCTTCCACTTTTTATTTCATTTAGGTACTACTACTACTACTACTACTACTACTACTACTTCTACTACTTCTACTACTTCTACTACTTCTACTACTTCTACTACTTCTACTACTACTACTATTACTACTACTACTACGACTACTAATACCACTACTACTACTAATACCACTACTACTACCACTACTACCACTACTACCACTAACACCACTACTACCACTACTACCACTACTACCACTAATACCACTACTACCACTACTACCACTACTACTACTATTACTACTACTACTTTCACTACTACTACTACAAATTTTTATATTTTTTTATATTTATTGATAATGTATGTGTGCACTTCATGGTGAATCTTTTAATCTCATTACACTTGCTTAATGACAATAAAGGCATCGATTTCAATTCATTTCAATAAAAACCAAAGTATTTTATCTATGTCAATTAAACATGTATTGTCGTCAATGGCAGCGAAACATGTTGACACAAGGCTGTTTGTAAAATAGGTGACATTCAAGATCCTCCCTGACCCTCACCCTTTATAAGAGGGAGGAAACCCCGAGACATTGGAGGACAATTTTGCAGTCCGCAAACGACTCCAGTTCAAATCGGTGAGTATAAACTTAAAATATAACACTAAAAATAATTACAGTTTTGTAGTTTTTTTTCCTTCTCTTTCAGGCGAATGAATACTTAATGCGTCTATTCGTGTCTCATTTTTTATTGTTTTTAAGAATAATCAAGTTTTACTCATAGTATGTTTATTTTAATTGTTCTAAATTATGAACTGGAAAATTAGTAATACTAATATGGACTCACATATCTGAAAATTCAAAGTACTTCTTGATTGGCTACAAATTATTTTACACAAATACTAAATGATTGATATTAGTATTTAACATTGTTCTTAATGGAGAAAAGTAAAACAGGACCATTGTGTACATATGTTTCATGCCTTTAAAAGTTTATTTAATCATAGTCGCTATTGCCAAAATAATACACAATATTTAATACACTATGTAAAATAGTACTTCAAATGTGATTTCAAAATAATATTTGATGGCACAAATGTCATTTATTTGAATTATCAAAAAAAAAAAAAAACAGAATCCCATTCAGGTAAAGTCAAAAGTTCTGGAATAAAGTATAATTCTAAATAAAAGAAAACAGAAAAATGCAACATTACATTATCATAAAAATATGGCATTTTCAGTTTTTCTTTATCCTTAAAATGACAATTGAGTCCTTATATCGTCTTTGGGGATCATCCTTCGACGTGATTGGTCCCACGAGAGACGTAATAAGCCAACTTGAGGACCCACCATCCATCAAGGGAACGTAGAAATAATCTAGTGGGTGGAGCCAATTTCTTACATTTCTTAGAAATCAAAAGAAACATATTAATTTTTGTTCTTCATTGTCCCAAAAAATCCAACATGGAAACCCATGCCATCCAAATCCGTCTTCAAAACGTGTAACGTCGCCATCCGTGTGGTTGACGGCGGCCCTTTTATTCCTTTCCAAATGGGCGTAGTTTGACGTAGAGGTCGTCCCCGGGGGCGAGGACGTCCCTGAAAACAGGTCTCCGGGTCTCCAAAGGAGGGCCGGTGTCAGTCACAATAACAAGATAACAGCCCGAGGCCAGAAGCCCTCGCCGTGTTTGGAAAGTGTTTATTCTCAACGCCACATTTCGCCATTGTGGAGTCAAATCTTGCTATTTATTACTTATTTTATATTCCAATTCATTAAGGCAATACAGTCAATACAAAAGTCCATATTTATTGAATTTGGGTCACTTGCTAGGAACAGTTTACAAAAGCCACTTCAAAAATGTGGGCTAACAATAACTGCTATTTCAGAATTGTTCACAATTCCATCCAAATAGACTAGGATAGTGATCCCCTATGGACAAAGTGGAATAAATGACTATTCCAAATAGCAAGTGTTACTATTTTCAAATATTTATTCACCCCTTAGTCAGATATTAATAAGAGTTATGGATATTATAGCCTCCCCCCTTATACACCTGCACTCTTCTCCTTATATAGGGATGGCAAACACGTGGCTCTTGAGCCTCATGCGGCTCCCAGCCAAAATAAATACATCTCTTTGCTTCTTATCATATTTTGTATACTTCATTCTTATTAATATTCTGTCCTAAACCACACTCAAATTCATTAGGGCCCATTAAAAACAGATAATTTGGCATATTGGAATGTTTTTAAGCTGCTTTTGCCTTAAATTTTGACTCTCACAGTTGAACATTTTGAGTCATTTGTGTCCTAAAAATCAGAAAGCGGCGCCATGTCCAGCTGGCGAATGAACACAACGGCGTGGGACAACACCACGACCAAAGCCTTTAGCGTCTTTGACGGCTGCGACTCTCAAGTAGAGGGCATCCTCTTCGACCTGACACTGCAATGCATCAACGTAGCGGTAGGGATCCCCGCCAACATCCTGGTCATCGCCATCCTGGCCCGCAACCGCAAAGACCCGTCCACCTCCGACATCTACCTTGGCTCACTTGCCTTTATGGATGCCTATTTTGGTTCCATGACCCCTATCAGCTTCCTCAACCTTTACCACTGGCAGAGCAAGGAGGTCTGGTCCGCCCTCAAATTCTCCTACGGTGTAAAAGACACCAGTGGGCCGCTCTTCCTCTCCTGCATCTGCTTGGACCGCTTCGTAGCCGTCGTCTTCCCGTTAGCATTCGGCCGCCTTAACGGGCTCAAACAACGTCTGGCTCTGACCGTGCTGGTCTTCGGGTTGACGTTCGCCTACTCGGCCGCTAAGACAGTCGGCGGCCTTCCAGATTTCGAGAAGGTTTTCACTGGCGAGATCTTGGCTACCTTCACTTGGATGGTGGTGTGCAATGCCAGCATTCTGTGGGCGCTAAAGAAGTCCAGCGGCGTGGGTAAAGACGAGATGCACCCCATGAAGAGGAAGGCCTTCAAAATCGTGCTGTCCATCCTCTGTATCATCGTGGTTAACTACTTACCACCCGTAGCTCTCTTCCCCTTTGAGGACTACTACTCGCCAGATGTCTTTCGCTGTTATGTGCAGCCGGTGGGTTTCGCTTTCCTCAATATTAGCAGCACTATTCAACCACTAGTCTACCTGTCACGACTGGAGAAGGTCCCATTTCTACCGGATGAGTGGGTACGCAAGTGTTGCCCCTGCGCCGCTGAGGTTAAAGCCAAAACTAAGCCGGGGTCAAATGGGTCCGACCAGAAAAGAGCATGAATATCATTGGATTTTTTTGCCTATTCTTACTTTGTAACGTGATGTTTCTTCACTGTAGGTCCACTGAATGTGATTAGCAAATCATTTTATATTCTGTTTTTTTTTATAGATGACCTTTAATGCAAGGTTTGTACTTTTCTATTTGTATTTCATTTGTTTGTTAACCTATGCTTATAAATGGAATATCATGGACAAATGACTGTTTATTTTTTTGTACCTGTGTATTAGTGTTATATAATTATATATTTGCTTGCTTATCATATGAAGGTCATTTTCTTTATTGGAAAATTGACCAATCCTGGATGATTTGAACCCCAAATTAGCTCATTTTAACCGAAAAAAATGCCCTATAATTGTTTTTATTCATTTTTAGCCCCCAAAATATTCTCAAAAAGTGCTGATAAAGTGCGATGAAGCAGTTCCCAGAAGTTAACACACTCAAAAGACAAAAATCTTTTGAGTTATGCATTTGCTAAATAACAACTCACGAATTAAGCACAGCGAGATGAACTCTTTCCGGCAAAATTGTCAACGGCTGGCTACTCTGCGTATAAAAATACGGAAGCAACTTTTCCTCAAAATCCTGCCTGTACACAAAAAGCGGCGCGTCCTCTTCGCCATCCCAGAACGCCACTTCTCCCCTCTCATAGTCCACCTCCACTACGACCCGCTCTAGCACCCCCCGCGTCTGTAGCGGGGTCGGAGGCGAGGTCATGGCCTTGACTTGACCATCCCTAAAACACAACGTCCAGAATCCATTTTCAGGCCTGGCGTTGACTTCAGCGTCCCTGGGGACGGAAGACGAGGCCACGCCCAGTAGCCAATCCCGATTCCCGCGTGTGCCGACCACCCAGCGATGGCGTCCGGGGCCAAGCACGCCGGCGCCCGCTACTTCGGCGCTCATATGGAAGCGCTCCGGGTTGTCGGGGTAACACTTCATCTGGTCGTTATAGCGGAAGGAAGTCAAGTCGTCGGACAGGATGAGGCACGGGTGCGCCGTGTTGGGGTCCAAGGTCACGGGGGCTGAAAGGCAGGAAATTGGGTGTATGTCTCTTTAAATACACCAACTCACATCCACCATCTTTCCTGACACTTACTGTAATCAATATTTTCTAATATTTTCTCCCATACTCTATATTTGAGATTAGAAAGATGGCCGCTGACGTCCATGAGGACCCCCCACATGTTGTTCGAGTCCAGTTCTGGATTACTGTCATCAACACATACCTGTTTTAGTCATATGTCAGTTCAACTTGTGAAAAAATATGTTGTACCTGTGTTGATGAGCTTTAAACTCCTGTAAAGAAAAGACATTTGAATGTTAAACATGTTAAAAGAATGTTGTTTTCTTGGCCACACCCACTAAGAAAAAAAATGGACATACTTGGAATGAGCTGTAGATTTTTAGCATGCTACTATTCATAGTTTTTTAAGTTCAAGTTCTAAGAGGCTAGAAATGATCATCCATACCTGTCAACCTCGAACCATTTGTGATCTTACCAAATTTTGTTTTCGCCCTTACATATATGTATAAATACATGGAAAATCTTACCACTTTACTTTTTTGTAAAAAATCACGAACAACAAGTGAAAATGAAAGTAAACATAAACAAGGGAACAGGAAACGGAAATCACATGGTGAAAGTGTTACAAAACGAAATGTTTATCATGATCTTTTTTTTTTAGCCAATCAGAGGCGCCGGTACATATATCACTTGGCAGACATGCGTTTCCGGGAAGAAACAATGGCGGATGGTGAAAAATGGCTAGAAAGTGCCTTAATTTATTTTTTTTTCTCAAAATCACCGTTTAGCGTACCATTTTCATGTGTACAGCGTACCAATATAAAAATGGGCTTTCAGTTGTACCAATTACGGCGAGAACGTACCAGTTGACAGGTATGATCATCCATTTTGGTTGTGATGTCACAACCAGAATTGCAGAATGGAGTTATGATGAAATGGTACAAAAAAAAACATCCAATTATGAGTTTTGTACATATAAAATGACATTATTATGCATTTTCCTTCCATAGCATTGAGCATGCTGACTGATGACCTAATTTAAAACAGGTTGGGCTAAGTGCTATGCATGAGAACTGTATATGTTAGCATGCTAGGCTATTGCCTCAGTAGTCAGCATGCTTGACTGCCGCAGAGAGCATTTGATGGTAAAAATGAGGGTTTTGTTCTGTTTATTTAATGCTGAAATTCAGTTTTTTTCCAGTGCGAGCTAACCTTTAACATTATGATGCCATCTTTCTCGAGGAGCTGATGAATCACGGCTACGCTCTCCGCCAGCACGAGCGCCTCGGCCGCCACGTCTTCGAACTTGCGCTTGGCGGCGGCCATTTTCTCCTTCTCTTCCCTCTCGACCGCCGCCAATCGGGCCTCCTCGTCCCGGCTCAGCATTTGACGGAGCTCCTCGAAGTGGACCCGGATCAGACGTCGCGTCTCTGTCGCTTGTTCCTGGACAAGCGAGGTTCTGGGTTCGAATCCTCAGTTCAAATGGAGATATGAGCAACGTGACTCACTTGGATGTGCTGGAAAATGTCGGCGGAGGTCTTGTGGGTGTTTTTTTGCTTGTCCAATTTGTCTTTTAGGCTCTTGAGGGACTGGTTCAGCTTAGCCTGAAAGGTAAAAGCAAACATTTGGACATGTTTCAAGACACGTAATGACGGACGGATGGACGAGATGAGCCACATTCTACGAGCGGGTGTTTGCCTGCCTACGTGAATTTACAGAAAATGAGGATGAGTTTCAAATATGGATTCAAAAAGGAGGACATTTGTGTCAGAAAGTCCACTGTAAAAAATGTCTATGGAAATACTATACATTCAACTTAGTCATATTTGTCTTCACAGAGAAAATTAATTTAGATTAGATTAGATAACTTAATTTCCTGAACCAATTTATCCTCACTAAGGTCACAAGGGGTGCTGGAGCCTATCCCAGCTGACTTCTAGCCAGAGGTGGGGGTCACCCTCAATCAGTAGCCAGCCAATCACAGAGCAGAAGAAGACAAACAACCAATCACTCTTAGCTAGGGGCAATTTAAAGTGCCCAATGCATGTTTTTGCAATGTGGGAGGAACCTGGAGTACCCGGATTAACCCACACAGCAAAAATGCAAACTCCACACAATTGGACATGACCGGGATTTGAACCCAGAACCCCAGAACTGGCCATTTAAAAAAAAATCCTATTTTTTAGTGTCAACTTCTCAAGGCCTTTTACCTGGCAGTCGAGTGCGGCCTCCTCCACAGGTAAGCATTGATGGTCCTTGTGGTCCTTGGAGCACTGACACACCACACAAATGGGCTCCTTTTCCACCAGACAGAAAAGTTTAAACTTCTCTCCATGTTTTGGACACAACAGCGTCTCCTCCAGTTCTCGGGTCTGCAAGACAGCCTGGCAGATGTTCTTCAACGTCAAACTGGGGTAGCAATCGGACTTGGAGCTCTTCTTACGGCAAATGGGGCACTCCAAAAGACCCTTCTTCCAACAGCGTTCTTGGCATTTCCTGCAAAAACTGTGACTACACGACAACACCACCGGGTCGGTGAAGATCTCACAGCAGATGGGGCACGTCAAGTCCTCTTCCGAGAGTGACATGGTCCACTTTAGGAGCCGCCTTTTAAAAATCTCCCATGGTCAGGACCCTGTGGGAACTTGGTTACGCTGCCTGGTAGTGGCGTGGGTGTCGCCGAGTTGGACGACAATACAAAAATGTGTCTGCTATTGAGAAGCAGGAAGTGAAGCGTCATTGGCTGCTTGCCTTCTGGTTACTTTGCACAACTTTGGAATGCGATCGCGCAGGATGCTCATTAAGGTTTTCACGCGTGGCAAAACGTTTGATTTATTGCACACTCCCTTTGAAACATCAATATTTTGCTGCAAGGTTGATACAAATGAATTTTAAAGGCTGGGAATGAATTTAATGACTCCAAAAATAGTTTTTTAGGGCAGCAATGCCCAAATATGGTAGTGTAGTAGTTTAGAGTATGGGAACCTATGGCTCGGGAGCCACATGCGGCTTAAATTTAATAATATACTCATTCATTTATATTCGGAATCATTTATTTTCACAAGGTTCGCAGGGGTGCTGGAGCGTATTCCGTGCACCAAGTGCGGGTTAGGTCGGCCAACCAATCAGGCTCAAATTCATATCTCGGGCCTATTTACAGTGTCCAAAAAGCCTTACCATGGATGTTTTTGGAATGTAGTCAGAAACTGGAGTACCCGGAGAAAACCCACGCAAGCCCGGGGCTAAGATGCAAAATCCATACACAAAGACCAACCTGGTTTTATCATGACAATGATTGCTTTTCCAAATTGAAGATGGATAACGGCGGCCATTAAAATTCAGAAGTGACGCAGTCCAAAAATAGCAATTGAAAAACAACGAGGCGTTCTATTTTTTAATAGGTCAATCACGTGATTACTTTATTTATATATTGACAATTCCCCCCCATAACAAAAAAGAAGAGAGTTCGTAGAGTGCGTGAGAAGACAATAACAGCATCCAATCTCATGCAGAAGCCACGCCCCCCTTCGGTTCCGCTCTTTGGTTGCCATGGTAATGACGTCAGCTTGCGCCACCGTTTCAGCCCAGTAGAAGCGTTCCGAGTGGGAGGTGCTGAGAGAGAACGGAGAGAATCTTCTGCAGTCATCCAGCAAACCACCAGACAGCCATCTTCGCTTCCCACCACCGTGTCCTCTTTCTCCATCTTCTCCAAGCTGACCTGTCCATCATCCGCATCCCAAAATGCGTGAAATTGTCCACCTGCAAGCCGGCCAGTGCGGAAACCAAATCGGTGCTAAGGTAAAGCTGCACGCCTTTTCAAGCTATTTTTAGGCGCACCCAGATTACTGCGTGCTTGCGCGTGCGCGTGCGTGCGTGCATTGGTTCATTCGTGGAAGCCATCCTTGCAGAATGTTCTAGAATAACGCCTTTTTTGGCATGCATTATTCATTTAAATCATAAAATCAAAATGGCTGCTAAAACAAACATTTTGTGGTCATTTTGCTTGATTAAAACTATTTTTTATTTCAATTCAGTCTATCACCTTCAATCACAGAATGGAGCCCTTCCCCCTCTTCTTTTTAATGACCTATTTTTCTTTTTAAAAAGTATTTTTTTTCTCTGAAAAATGCACACCTAAACGTCAAATCTGTTTTCATTGGTTTTATTATCCCATATCAAAAGGTTGAATTTCTTTCTGTAATTGATGCAATTGATTTAAGGGCTAAAAATGCTTTTTTTTTTGAAGTGATGCTCATTGTCATCCATATTTTCTCATTGTTTCCAAGTTCTGGGAGGTGATCAGCGACGAGCACGGTATTGATCCCACCGGATCTTACCATGGCGACAGCGACCTGCAGCTGGACCGAATCAGCGTCTACTACAATGAGGCCTCTGGTAAATGAATCAATTAGTCAATTATGAGACAAAAAAACAAGCAATGTACCCCAGAATTAATAATTAATCATTTACACAATACTCTAGACGCCCTTGGTCTTCTGTGTCTTGCTTTTTCATTGAAAAATACCTTTAAATTAAAAAAAAAAGTTAAATATACTGTGTGCGTGCTTCATTTTTTGATCAAAATATACATTTCAAGTGGTTTTAACTTTTTCCTAAATTGTCCACCAGGTGGAAAGTACGTCCCCCGTGCCATCCTGGTGGATCTGGAGCCCGGAACCATGGACTCGGTCAGGTCCGGACCTTTTGGTCAGATCTTCAGACCTGACAACTTTGTTTTCGGTAAGCCCCGCCCCAAAATCCTCGACATGGTGGCGTCATGGCGTCATCCTCGATTTCCCTTTTCCAGGTCAGAGTGGTGCCGGCAACAACTGGGCCAAGGGCCACTACACGGAGGGGGCGGAGCTTGTAGACTCGGTCATGGACGTAGTGAGGAAGGAGGCGGAGAGTTGTGATTGCCTGCAGGGCTTCCAGCTGACCCACTCTCTAGGCGGGGGAACCGGCTCGGGTATGGGCACGCTCCTCATCAGCAAGATCCGTGAAGAGTACCCGGACCGCATCATGAACACCTTCAGCGTGGTACCCTCACCCAAAGTCTCTGACACAGTGGTGGAACCATACAACGCCACCTTGTCGGTTCACCAGCTGGTTGAGAACACTGACGAGACCTACTGCATCGATAACGAGGCCCTCTACGACATCTGCTTCCGTACACTGAAGTTGACCACGCCCACTTATGGTGATCTCAACCACTTGGTGTCGGCCACCATGAGCGGCGTAACCACCTGTCTGCGTTTCCCCGGCCAACTCAACGCCGATTTGCGCAAGCTAGCCGTCAACATGGTACCCTTCCCTCGCCTGCACTTCTTCATGCCGGGATTCGCCCCCTTGACCAGCAGGGGGAGCCAGCAGTACCGCGCCTTGTCAGTTCCCGAGCTCACCCAGCAAATGTTCGATGCCAAGAACATGATGGCGGCCTGCGACCCACGCCATGGCCGCTATCTGACCGTAGCGGCGGTTTTCCGCGGTCGCATGTCCATGAAGGAGGTGGATGAGCAGATGCTGAATGTGCAGAACAAGAATAGCAGCTACTTCGTGGAATGGATCCCCAACAATGTCAAGACGGCCGTGTGCGATATCCCGCCACGTGGTCTGAAGATGGCCGCTACCTTCATTGGCAACAGTACCGCCATCCAAGAGCTGTTCAAGCGTATCTCCGAGCAGTTTACAGCCATGTTCCGACGCAAGGCTTTCCTCCATTGGTACACGGGCGAAGGAATGGACGAGATGGAGTTCACCGAAGCCGAGAGCAACATGAACGACCTGGTGTCCGAGTACCAGCAGTACCAAGACGCCACCGCCGAGGAGGGCGAGTTCGAGGAGGAAGGCGAGGAAGAAGGAAACTGAGAACCTCCCCCGACAATGGCGGCTACCATCTCACCTCGGCCCTCCATTTTCACGATGTTAGCTTCGTTCGGAATCGTTCATTCGAGCTACTAAAATTCATAATACTATTTCAGAGCACACGCTAAAAAAAAGTTCTATTTTGAAACCAAGCTGTTCAATTAAAAATCTACACTGGCATCTCATGTTGAAATATTATTTTTGTTTCAATAACTCTAAATGTTACTCTAAATTTTCTAGAGCTACAAACTAGCTTTTAGCTCAGTAGTCAGCATGTTTGACTACCACATTGACAATGTGGAGATTTCTTTACATTAAAAATAGCCCAAAAAATAAAACATAACAATCCTGTGGCTGTCAATGTGTTAAAAAAACATAAATATAAGTCAGTACAGTATTTTTTTCTGAAATACAGACGTATAACTATCAAATTTATTGATCATTCCGACAAAACGCTAAAATGAGTGATTCCGAACGAGTGAAGATTTTGCTTGTGGTTGTAAACGAACTAAATTCACCCTCACATTTGCCATTGTTTCCTAGCAACTAAGTTTTACTGTGAATTAATAAAACATTTAATTCAAAGGTCACATTGTGTCCTATTGCGTCATTCACCTTGAAAATTTCCTCAATAAAAGTTCCTTTTATTGATCAACAAGCATAAATTAACTTGAAAAATAGAACCACATTAAAATATATCCTTGAAATGACATGTAATACAACTTATGGACCCACGCTAATTATGTAAAAAATAGGAAGTGCTCATAATTGACTAAACTGTGCTCAATAAAAGCATATTAAAGCCACTTGAGGAAAAGTTCTGGTGGCGAGAAAATACTGGCACGCCGATGTGTTGTCATCCAAGTGGGATGCCACCCAAAAAAGGGCTCCTCAAATAAGTCTTTCTTCCTTAGGGAGCTTGAGCACGTCGGTGGCGGTTGTGGCATGAGTTCCACGTTGTTCCTCGGCGCTGGGCCGGTACGCGCCTTCTGTTTGGCGCTTCCTCTTCACTACGCACAGCAGCCATCCTCCCACGGCGGCAGACACCACGGCCAGGAGGCCCAATGTGACGGTGGGGGCTACAATGGCCGCCAGGTCGGACCCCTGCGGGCAGAGAATCAGGTTTGAGAATACAGGCATACATACCTCTACTTACAAATGGCTCTAGGTGCAAAAGAATCAGGTTATGAATTTATTTATACATTTTGCTCGAGAAATGTAAATTGTAGAATTGATTTTGGAGCACATTTATTAAGATTTTCTCGTCATTTAGGCATTGAAAGTCATGTTTCTCACTTACTGTAGCATTGTGAGATCGGAAGTCACGGGATACAGTGCTATTCCCTGCAGAGAGAAAAGATAAAGTCATCATTAATATAAGCAAAATTCATCTAATTTGATCAAATTACAGAAGATTCTCACTTATAATTCATGGTTAGTTAACAATCAAAATACAGTCGTACATCTACTTAAAAATGCATTGGTTCCATGTTGAAAATTTCATAAGTAGAAATTGTCTAATTCATTCAATGGTCCTCACACAACTACCAACTAAACCCTTTAAAATTGGTCAAAGTGTCCCAATTTTGTATGAAATATGTGAGGAAACACAAAAATAAGAGAAAAAATATTTTTGTCAATTTAGTAATGTCTTGAAATTTAAAAAAATGTGCATAAAAACTCATTTATAACCTGAAACTTTTGCACTTAGAGGCATTCATAAGTAGAGGTATGACTGTAATAGCATCCTCAATTGTTATGAAAATCAAATATATATAAATATATATTTTCCCTTACAAGTGTGCAAATAGTGCATGTGCACTGTTGGCAGGATTTTATCTCCCAACAGAGGAGAGTCCTGAACATTCTGCTCACTGATACCGCATTTTTTTTATCCGTTTGAGCAGTCATGTGATGACTCGGTGACATCACGAAACGACACGGTAACCTCTTTGAAGAGGAGGAGTAAGAGGCTTAGGAATGTGGACTACGCCGCCGCCACCACCACCGCATCACTGCACACTCCTCTGAATCCAACACAAACTCAGATATGAGACGACTAAAACAACATTAAACAGCTAAAGTTTATCCATTTTGTGGGATCAGCAGCTAGTAATTGCTACAATAGGGACTTTTTGGGGGGGAAATGGGAGAACAACTACAACAACAAAACCACACACACGGCTAAATCTGTAGTCAATAATTCACCAGGGTAAATACTAGTCAAGTTAGTATGGACAAAAGTGCAACATGATAAGCATGTAGGGAGTGAACAGAAACCAAGAAGGCCTTATGAATTTAATTAAGGCTTGATAAGCTACTTTGTTTCAAGTCAAATGTGTTTTTCGGCATTTTTCCAAACATTCGAGAGAACAAATGGATACTATTTTCCGGGAGAATACTTTTAAAATGCATCTACTTTCTGTAAATTTGTCAAAAGGCCACATTTTGATCCCCCCCAAAAATCTCCATTCATCATCATGGGCTCATTTGACATCATTCTTTCACATTCATATTGTGTACTACTACTACCATTACACTATTTCCCTATACTAATACTCACCATATTATTCCCATTTCTACCATTTGACCAAAACTTGACCTTTGACCTACAGCTGTCATCAATTCCCATTTTCCCGCATTCACATCAACATTCTTTTTTTTTTTTTTTTTACTTTCCACACCCATCACATTTATTCCTTCATTTTTCTTTCCCAACCGCTTATCCTCACAAGGTTCGCGGGGGTGCTGGAGCCTATCTCAGCAGACTTCTTTCAATTTTTTTTAACTTTCCATACCTATCACATTTATTCTTTCATTCATCTTTCTCAATCGCTTATCTTCATAAGGTTCGCGAGGGGTGCTGGAGCTTATCCCAGCTGACTTCATTCACATTTTGTTGACTCACCTCGTATGCAGTTTACGCCAAGAACCAGCAGAAGAAGAATAAGGATCCTCCATTGCGTAACGCCAGGGGAGCGAGGCCACCCGTCCATTTCTTGAAGGTGTGCGGGCGTGTAGCTAGCTAGTTAGCATCAGCTAGCATCCATTTTAGGTTAAATCCTCCTTTGAGAAGCAAAAAGAAGTGTTCTCTTAGTGACTATTTTAAACAGGGACAAGGAACAAACAGTGAGTCAAGCTTAATCACCGCAAAAAAACACCAAAGATAAGTCCATCTGTAACAGCAGGTTTTGGGTGAGTGGCTGATTTGGTCGTAATGTGACAGATTAAAGGTTGTTCATTCACAAAATCAATGTGTGCATATTTTTCATAAGGTTGCTAATATGGAAGATGACCAAAATTGAAGAAAATTTGGAAAATATACAGCAGGTTAAGTCTGGGAATGATGAGTTGAATGTTAATTAAGGAGTAAATCACATTGTTTGGTGGTATTTTACTGACTATGAATATAAAGTAGTCAGGTAACTGTAAGGAAAAGTAATAAAATTCTTATAACATTCAATAGAACGGTAATAATTATTTACATGTTTGTTTTTGTTGAAAAATAACATTTAACACTTTTTCCAATAGGGAAACTTATTACAATGCTTCCTAAACAATTCATCCACTATCAAAAATAGTTATCAATTATAAATCGACGATTCCTGGGTTAATTATGGCACCCCTCTGTATTAAAAAGATCCTTTACACACAAAAGCTATATAAATAAGGTAAGGTATTGGCTGCCAGTGACAGAGATAGACGTCTAATACATTAGGCTGCTTTCAGTCTCCTACTATCAAAACTCACCATCAAATAGTCAAACACATTCAGCACGATGTTAATAAAAATAAGGCGAAAAAGGAAAAAAAAAGAAACGCACCTGCTTTGGGAACAAGCGGTTTCCTCTTTAGGGAAAGCAGTTTGAAGCGTCGATCACGTGACCCTGCTCGGTGTAACGTTACCTGAACGCACCTTCCTTCTTCATACACCAGCACAGATCGTCCTTTGTGCAAAGTCCACTTAAAACGGTGTAGATTCCGGTTAGTTTCGCTAAAAAAAAACACTACTCTGACGATTTGGTTTGAAATATTAAAACTAATATATAGTTATGGGGCCAGTCTATGTTTTTCTTTCAAGGTTTGTAAGCGTAAGGTCCGACTCCCACTTTGCTTTTGGACCTTACCACCTAGCAACCTGCCTCTTTATAATAATTGACTTGTGGGAAACAGCGCCCCTACTAGGTGGATGTTTGTCTTACATCAGCCCACCCAAAAAATGGATGGCGACATTCCTGAAATATTTATTGGGATGAAAAACTGCAGCCAAGCAAGACCACGGTGCTCTAATCCACATTTAATCTCTATGGAGGGAAAACAACTAGAAAAGAAGGCAATTAAGGTCTAATAATCTGCAAGAATATCAAATCAAAATCAAATATACACACATACATATACATATTTTATGATGATGTACACAAAATTTAGATCATATAAAACAAATCAAATCATTTTTAATTGATGGTATTTTTTCGCCTACTAATTACCTCTTAAAGTGCATTATTGACCTTCACCACAGAGTGGCGCTTCTCTGTAACAAGTGACCGGAAGCTTACCTTGTTTTCCGGTTAAGCGCAGGGGATCTTGGGTTCGGCTGTCAAAGCGGCGGGAGAGAACACACTCAAAACATTTGTATTCATTTTATTTATTTCCACAAAAAAGTAACTTCGCTTTTCTACTATGCGACCGAACTGAACATATTCTGTTTTTTTTAACTAAACCCTTCATTGTTTGAAAATCCGGTCGTGACTGCGTTTGCTTGCCGACGAAGCGAGCTTTTGAAGGAATCCCCGGGAAAAGGGGTTTCACTTTGAGGAGTTTTTGTGCTTAGCATCGCCGTGCTAACAAAACAAGCCCAACGACTACAATCATGGCGAAGGTACAGGTGTTAAATGTGGCCGTTCTGGATAACCCGAGTCCTTTCGGCAACCCGTTTCAGTTCGAAATTACCTTTGAGTGTATGGAGGACCTGCCCGAAGGTGAGCACCGTTTTTGTCGGACATGTTGTTCACATAACCGCTAACGTCGCCTACTTTCGACTGGGTCACCTTTTGTTTAGGATTGTTGTCCCGAGTGGTGAATTCAAGCGAAGAGGCGGTTAAAATAATAATGTATCCGATGGTGTATAGTCGAACGATTAGTAAGAAGCTAATGCCCGTAATTAAAAAAATATATATCATAAAATAATTTGAAATTACATCACAAAACAAAATATTAGTTCCTTCCACTAGGCAAACTGAATTTAACGTCTCTCAACGTCAATGGCAGGCAATTAGTTAAGAAACCAAAAAGTATTTTGAATAATTTTTTAGTAATTTCTAATGTTTTGTTTACATTTTTCATACAAGACTAACTTGTTATTGCCTAATTTCTTGTTGACATAACACCCTTTTTGTGCTTTTACAGACCTGGAGTGGAAGATCATTTATGTGGGTTCAGCAGAAAGTGAGGAATACGATCAAGTCCTTGACTCTGTCCTAGTAGGACCTGTCCCTGCTGGACGGCATATGTTTGTCTTCCAGGTGATGTTCAGCTGTCAAATTGTATTTTAAGCTAGAGTATTAGAACAATTTGTTTATTAAAAACACTTACAAATAAACAGCAGCAAAACAAAGAGCTTAAAAAATATTAAAACCCACTAGAGCTTTTATTCATAGTCACTGGAGCACTTTCAATTGGTTCATACTACTATCCTCAATTAACCAGAATTCCCTTTCCCACTATATTTTCTTCCTCTTTACAGGCAGATGCTCCAAACACGGGCCTGATTCCCGAAAGCGACGCCGTGGGCGTCACCGTTGTGCTTATCACCTGCACATACCGAGGTCAGGAATTCATCCGCATCGGTTACTACGTCAACAATGAGTATACAGACCAGGAGCTTCGTGAGAATCCACCCATCAAACCAGACTACGCGCAGGTCTGACCAAGTTTTACTTTTAACTCTCTCCCCTTTCCACATTTCACCAAATTGGACCCAGAATTGATGTTCCTTGGTGTGTTTGCAGCTCCAGAGGAATATCCTGGCATCCAACCCACGTGTCACCCGGTTTCACATCAATTGGGAAGGCTGCGCCGAGCGTATGGAGGACTCTGAGAACGTGGACCCGTCGTCCAACTCTATGCTCCCGCCGTCTTGTCTTCCCGGCAAAGCCCCACCCTTGGGAATACTACCAGACAACTCAATGGACTGCTTATAGAGACGTCCTGAGGATTTTTTTGTTTTTGTGGGGGTGTGGGTTGCAATGTCATAACTGTACAGACTCATTTGCCTTACAACTGCTCTTCTGACCCTACAATTTCTTTTTTTGTAGAATTGGCTGTGGTTCAAATTCTCTTCCCACCACTCGCATTTTGGATTTGGACCACGTTCATTTCAGAACTGAGGCGAAATGCATTTATATATGGCAATATTTGCCATGCAAAGATGGCACTTGAACTGACAGATGTGGAAAAATATGAAAAGTCACTTCCTCCATTTGTTGATTTTCTAATGTTTGCGATTTTGTTTTCCAATTAAAACTATGTATTTGTATTTATGCGTGTGGGTGTTGTGACTCATGTTTTTGTCTTTAAGTGTTTAGCATTTTTTTCACACCGAAAACTACGATTTTTTAACAACGTATGAGTAATACCGTATGTTTTCACATGTTGCCAAAAATAGAATGTGTCAACGTCACGCCCAGTCACAGACAGATAGTGCAACAGTTGCTGTTTTGACTCCAAAATGCTTCCACAAAATCACCATTCACAACAATAGAGTTATTTTACCACCTAACACGTTTATTCATCAAATGTTTGACTTGTGAATGATTATTTTCAACATATGCTAAGTTAACACAAAAGGTGGAAAAACAACAGCCACCGTAACAATCGGTGCGTCTATTGGCTACAGACAAGCCTTAACAAAAGTGACGGACTGTCCAATCAGAAATACGTAAAGACTTCCACTGTCAATTAGTGTCCAATCAGCGCTTGGATCACTACGCCTGTCATCTACATCGGCCAATTGGAAGCCGTAGGGGGCTGTGCTAACTGGATAGGCGACCGGAGTTTCCCTTGCGTTCTAAAAGATTAATGGAAAGGCTCTGTCGATTTGGGAATTGTCCGTAAGACGGTCGGCTCCGGGGGAACCGTCGCACTCGGCCAGGCTGGCTTCTGAACGAGGGGGGATAAGAAAGAAGACAGCGGGCGAAACGAAGAATTAACCTGGATATCTTTGTTTTTCTGCCTAGAAGAAGGGGCCTGCCCACACAGTGCCTGCTTTCATAGGCCACTGTACGACTACGGGGGACGCTAACAGATTGTCACATAAACTGGAAAAAAGCGACCCTTTTAACGTCAACGTAATTCTTTTGAATACGTTTCATTTTTCCGGAATAACTTTAAGCAAAACGAACAGTCGTATTTTTTCATGCTGAATATTACATATTTCACAAGCAACCTTAGATAACACGCATTCGCCGCTCCTGCTAGCCTACTAGCGTGCTAGCATTCACCAAGTGTAGCATAAGACTCGGTGAGAGTTTTCCTGAAAAAAGTAAACGTCGGAAAAGAGGAAACATATTACGAGACGTTCATTGAGAATGAAAACCGTCAGCTAAAGGGCGACCGACAGTTCTTTATTTTTTTTTTAGCCCTGCCGAGTGTCGGTTTTGGGTTAACAAAGCTCCCGAAGTTTCTACCGAACCTCCAGGAGTCCGCTTGACAGGCTGCCATCATGGGCAACACGCCCACCGCAAAGAAGGGCAATGAGATGGAGAGTGGTGAGTCCATTTTACCCCCATATTTATATGTCATTTAAATGTCATTGTGACCTATTTGTTCATTCTCACCTCCCATTGAACAGAAGATGATTTGAATTTTGTTCTCAGCAGATTTATGTGGCTAAAACCCCGTGATAAAATGGTCCCGAGGTGCATTCAGGGGTAGCACTCATGACAAGACAAGTAGCCTTCATTGACTTGGCCTCCACGTTGTTGTGAAAGTCGAGCCTAGGCTAATCATTAAACCTACTAATCTGAGAGTCGGGGGTCATTTGTCTTGTAGAATGGCAAAATTTGAGTTAAAAAAGTGGGGTTTGGATTGCAACGAATAGGACATTGTTGTCATATGATGCCGGTGCACTGATTCTCCACGGGCACAAAAGTTGGAAGCTAAGGAGTCTCTTGAACATCATGTGATGAAACATGTTCAAGAACAAGGGTGCTTGTTTATGCCATCCAGGCTACTCTCAAAGACAAAATTGTTAGTCTAACTTCATCATTCCATAGGTCTTTTCTGTTATATATATCTCAAATATTCCCTTTGTGAGTATTCACAGCCATGCAGGTCAGTTGGAATACCGCGAGAACATCAGTACATTTTCTATTGTCACTTTTGGCATTTACTATGTGAATGCTGACTTTGTTACTAGACCACTAGAAAAGCCACAAGGAATTTGTAAAGAAGAAGAAGAAAAAACAGTGTCCTAAGTCACCACATGACCCAAACCTGTGGTGTATGAATAAAATTAAAAGGGAATAAAATAAACAATAAGGTAAGCAAACATATTGACAACCTGAGGTTGGTACAAAACCAATAAAAGGCATGATTTTTCTTTCTTATTTAAACATTCTCCAATAGTCTCATCAAAATGTAAAAATTAGCAGTAAAACAGAGTAAGTATACGTTCATTCGTTTTCTGAAACGTGTGGGGGGTGCTGGAGTCAATCCGAGGTAACTACAGGACACCCTGATGGTTAGCCAATCGTAGAGCTGCAGGAGATGGACAACCATTCACACTCAGTGCCATTTAGTGTCCAATCAGCCTACCATGGATGTCTTTGGAATGTGGGAGGAAACCGGAGTACCTGGAGAAAACCCACACAGGCCTGGGGAGAACGAGCAAACGCAACACAGGTGAACTGACCGGGATTTGAACCCTGTGAAGCTGACACTGGTCTTCTGCTATAGCGACACGGTTCACGGGTCCCCGGTGAAGGCCGTAGAGAACTCGGTGTTATGTTTTTATTCATAACACCACGAGTGACGCGCAAGTGAGAAGAGCTAGCTGCGAAATGAGCAGCGACTTCAAGTTGCTGCTCGAGCGTACGTGCGAAAGAACGCTCGCCGCCGGTCCACATCTGAAACACTTGGCAACGGCACCCTCGTAACTGACGGGATTTTTATATTCCTTTACCTGTTTACTTTGTCAAATTTGGGGAAAATGACATGTAAATTGATATGAGTGCAAAATTTGGATTCAAGCCAAACAAAGAAGGTTTGTATGTGTAAATAAAAATGGCGGTCGTCATTTTATATTCATGAAGTTGTCATTTGCGTACTCATACTTTTTGGCAAAGTTAAAACAAATAATATGGACATTTAATATAGTCAATGGCAGGTTGGCAGGCCAAGGTAAATACAAAAATATCCTCCATTAGTATTAACAGTAGTGCAAAATGAAAATTTACCCCATGACAACACATTTCTTGTTACTTGTGGTCGAGTCAAAGCATTGGTAGTTTTGTAATCAAATTCTACCCAAGGTCATAACATTTTAATACAATAGGCTCTTGATTTTTTTAGTCTTATATAAGAGAAAGGGGACATTTGTGGTGTTCCATTTTGTTTGAGTGCAAAATAGTGTGGTGAAGGTTTGTAGAAAGACGTCCTCCATGCTTGAATAAGACCAGTCACGGGAAAACAGAGGCTGGGCCCACAGGAAGAAACTGATCGGCTACAGGAAGTGAAAGAGCAGGCAAGTTCAACCCTAAGCTTCCTAGTGGAGGGGGGCCGATTCATTTGGGATTTTTTATTTTTTTATTATTTTTAAAAATATTTTAGCTATCCCTTCAGAAATTTTGTTCATTTTTTTTTAAGTGGGCAAGTGATTAGTGATTTTGAATGTTCCCTTTTTAGGTTTGTCTTTCATCTGATAACTGGAATAACATAAGATACTGTTAAGTGGTGGTTGGGGGTCGCAATTTGTTGCCGGGCAGAGTTCTTACACTGACGATTAGGCCGCAGCTGATTTTGATTACAAAAAAATGCACCTGTTTAAACCCTTTTAATTAATGTACTTCACTTTATTTTTAGAATCTTATCGAAATCTGTTCAAGTGTTAAGATCATTTTTTTTTTGTGGTGGACACTTTTATTGTTTAATGGAAAGTTATTGCAATTATGCTTATTTATTGTTGTCAAGTCAAATTCATAGCATTACATCGTGATCTTTAACCACATTGATATATATGTAACTAAGAATTCACATACATAAATCCAAAACAAAAATTGGTTATGAAATTTCCATTTTTTTCAATATTCTTTCATATAAATGGCATAAAGTTTAATATGCTTCCCCACATACTTTCTCTGCAACTTAGTAAGCGTCCTCCCTCATTAAATGTTAATTGTTCGCGTCCCAAAAGCTTTATTTTGATTTTGAACCATTTCGTCCACTAATACACTGCTTTGATTTTTTTTTCTGTATACCAAATAGGCCCCTCCCCCCGCCCAATGGTTCTGCGTAGATCAATACGGATCCATGCTCGTTTGATGCGAGAGAGAACAGCGGGGGGGAGAACGTGGTGTCCAGAATAAATATTGATACGCACCCAGCAGAGGGTCCAGTTAATTCACGCGAACGACGTTAACAAACGCCATCAAAAGAGATTAAACGGAGACGCCGCCATCCTGGAGACGTTGGACGGCCGCACTCATGTGTGACCGGAAGAGCTCCAGGAGGCACGCTAGCAAGAAGGAGTCATCGCGCTCCTCCGAATCCGCCTCGCGATCCGCGGACTCCGCCGAGGTGCCTGTAGTTATCCCGGATGGTGAGAAATTTGGAGGGGAACTATTCGATTTGTGTCAGGAAATTGAGCAACTTTCCAGAGAAATGACTGCTCTTTGTTTACCATCTGCTTGTTTTGCTTTCAACTTGTTTATGTAATCCATTTTGTCTTTTCGATGTGGCAACAGTTGCTCTTGGGAGGGTTTGACTAGGGATTTTTACAGTAATGCCTCGATTATCGTGGTTAATGTAGACCAGACATGGTGGCGATAAATGAAAAACAGCAAAGTAGGGTCACCCATATTGAAAAAAAATCTATCTATATATATATATATACATTTTTTTTTTACTTTAGTGCTGGGTCTTAGTACCAAGTGGAGGAGAGGGGAGTGGCTTCTGAATTTGAGCATGGATTTTCATATTTTTATGGACTTGGACATTTTTTAAATGTGTCATTCATTGAAGGTGCGCCTTATAGTTGTAAAAATATGGTAATTAACAAAAAAAATAACTCCAGTGGGAAAAAAACATTATGTAGTGAAGCAGTGATAATTGAGGGATTACTGTACTTGGATTTACCCAAATTGTCTTTAGCCTGGCAGTTTGAGAGTCAAAAATGGGCTGTGTTTACCAATGGTTGAAAAGTTGGAAAGTGCCCCTGACAGGCTGTGCGCGCCCATTTGGCCGCCGGCTGTTGTTCAACATCGATTATTCCGACAATCCCACATGATCCTGAAATGCTCGATGCGCTGTAGCTTTCCGCTACTTTACTTAAGCACTTTGTGCTCTGCCAAAACATATTTCTGTTGTCCTTTTGATGCCTTGATGATTTTCTTCCTCATCTTGACAATGAAAACCAACAATGTGTCCATCCACTATTTTTAAACATGCTCAAATGGAATGAGGAAGGACTGGTTATTGGCAAGTTTGTTGCCATAGAGAGCTGAGATTCGGCTCATAAAGATAAGGAGTGTAGAAAAATGTACCTCTGCATATAGATTGTGTGTGGTGTCACGTTGGGGGTGTGTCTTGGACCTCAAGGTAATAAATAAGTGCAAGTGCTCTGCTTGACTTACCCAATTTGTGTTCTTTGTGTCCCCATCACAGTGAAGGAATTTCTTGCCAAAGCCAAAGAAGATTTCCTAAAGAAATGGGAGAATCCTGCACAGGTAATTACAAGGTTTAGACCAGGGGTGGGCAAACTTTTGGACCCGGGGGGCCACATTGACTTTAAAAATTTGACAGATGTGCGGGGTCAGCACAAGATACGATACATATAAAAAGTGCATCCGTTAACAGTACATATGAAACATTAACAGAAAAAAAGGACTCAAGTATTAACATACTCATCATTAAGGTAAAAAGTATAAAGTACAAAGTAAAGTAAAAAAGGAATGTATTAAGAAATATTAAAATGTCATGTAAAATATGATAAAGGGGCTGTAAAACACGAAAAACCAATAAGAGTGGACACAGCTACTGCCACTGGCTTCCGTGTGACGGCGCCATCTTGGGGAGAAAAAAAATATAAAAATAAATACATTATTTGGACAATGTCAGCAGGCCGGATTAAAAAGCCTAATAGGCCCGAATGTGGCCCGCGGGCCGTAGTTTGCCAATTGTTTCGATTAGACTGTCATTGAAGAGAAAATATGTCAATGGTCTAAATCACCCATCTTTTGTAATGACATTTTTCTCTGTTGTCCTCAGCAAACTGCCGGATTGGACCACTTTGAGCGTATCAAGACTTTAGGCACCGGATCGTTCGGAAGAGTCATGCTGGTCAAGCACAAAGAGTCGGGACAGCATTTTGCTATGAAGATACTTGACAAACAAAAGGTCAGTTCATAAAAAAGTCCATTAAAGTGTGTTACATGTCAATGTACTTTATATCCAGTCTGAAATGAACCCGTTTGAATAAATCTATTTTTTTCAACAAATCCTTCCAGGTGGTAAAACTGAAGCAGATTGAGCACACCTTGAATGAGAAACGCATCCTACAGGCCGTCAACTTTCCGTTCCTTGTGCGACTAGAGCACTCTTTCAAGGTTTGTGTCTTTTACTTCCATTTCATTCATTTTTGTGCATCATATTAAGAAGCCTTTTGCACATCTACCAACAGGACAACAGTAATCTCTATATGATCATGGAGTACGTGCCCGGAGGCGAAATGTTCTCTCATTTGAGGAGAATCGGTAGATTCAGGTAGGTTGATTTTTGTACCAAATCCTTCTCCTGGTTGGTTTTTTTTTAAATAAATATATATATTATTATGGATACTTTAAATCACTGGTGTCAAAGTGGCGGCCCGGGGGCCAAATCTGGCCCACCGCATCATTTTGTGTGGCCCGGAAAAGTAAATCATGAGTGCTGACTTTCTGTTTTAGGATCAAATTAAAATGAAGAGTATAGATGTATTTTAAATTTCCTGATTTCCCCCCCACCCCTTTTAAATCAATAATTGTCATTTTTTAATATTTTTTTTCTGGTTTTAGTTCAAAAATCATTTTGTAAAATCTAAAATAAACAGTTAAAGTTGACGTTAAAGCGGTTCGCCAACCAACCCGAGTCTGACACTCTTGTATTTTTTTCGCAGCGAACCACATGCCCGATTCTACGCAGCGCAGATTGTACTAACCTTCGAGTACCTTCATTCATTGGACCTCATCTACAGAGATCTGAAGCCAGAGAACCTGCTTATCGATCATCAGGGTTATATACAGGCAAGGCTGTTTGATAAATCTATTAAAGATAGCCTCCATTTTACTGAGATGACTGTTCGTTCCTTCAGGTTACGGATTTTGGTTTCGCAAAAAGAGTTAAAGGCCGAACCTGGACGCTTTGTGGGACCCCAGAGTATCTGGCACCGGAGATCATTCTCAGTAAAGTGAGTTATTTTATATTTTAGCATCATTCTTGATGATTCCTCACCGCCATTTTGTTTTTATTTTTTCAGGGCTACAATAAAGCTGTGGACTGGTGGGCTCTAGGTGTACTCATATACGAGATGGCTGCTGGCTACCCGCCCTTTTTTGCCGACCAACCTATCCAAATTTATGAGAAGATTGTATCGGGGAAGGTTAGTCCATAGGAATCATTTCAGGAAAAAATGATAACCGTATTTTCTCGCATACAGGCTGTATTTGTCGCTAAAAAAATGACTACTGAGTTTAGGGTACGGCTTATATGCGCACAAATTGTAAAATTTAACTATTTTTAAAGTTTGGCTTATAGGCAGATGCGGCTAAAATGCTCTTCCGTTTCCAGGTTCGCTTCCCCTCCCACTTTTGCTCAGACCTGAAGGACATGTTAAGAAACCTTCTGCAGGTGGACCTGACGAAGCGCTTTGGTAACCTCAGGAATGGCGTCAATGACATCAAGGGCCACAGGTGGTTCGCCACCACCGATTGGATCGCCATCTACCAGAGAAAGGTGAGTCGTCAATGAGAAGCGACCACATTGAAAATTACATATGTGGTATCTTCATCTAAAATACTGGTGTCAAAGCGGCGGCCCGGGGGCCAAATCTGGCCTGCTGCATCATTTTGTGCGGCCCGAGAAAGTAAATCATGAGTGGTGACTTTCTTTTTTAGGGTCAAATTAAAATGAAGAGTATAGATGTATATTAAATTTCCTGATTTTTTCCCCCTTTTAAATCAATAATTGTCATTTTTTAATCATTTTTTTCAGTTTTTAGTTCAAAAATCATTTTGTAAAATCTAAAAAAACATTTAAAAAAAGCTAAAATAAGCATAGTTTTAGATTTATTAAAAAAACTGAATATTCAGGGCTTTTAATCCATTTTTTAAAAAAAAGTATCTAAATATTATATCTAAAATGGTCCGACCCACATGAAACCAAGTTGACGTTAATAGCTCATTAAATGTTTTAATGTTTCTTTTTCTTTTATTTGGTGTATTCTAGGTGGAGGCCCCCTTCATTCCCAAATGCAAAGGCCCCGGCGACACCAGCAACTTTGACGACTACGACGAAGAAGAAATCCGAGTGTCCATCACGGAGAAGTGCTCCAAGGAGTTTGCCGAGTTCTAGGTTTCCATCCAACAAAAGTCAAAATTCCGGGAGGGGGGGAGGGAGGGAAGTTTTTGCGTGTGTCTGGCGGACTGCTTATTCGTACCATTTTTCTTCTTCTTTTTCTTTTTTTTTTGTCTTTTCTTTTCCGTTTTAATCCCCCGCCTCCAGTTAGAAGCGGCGGATAAAGCAGCGAGGAAAGAGCCAACAGAAACCAGCATTGTTGCCTTTTTCTCCATTCTAATCCCAACCTGTTCATCGCAGTCCAGGGAGGGTGTCATCACCATGTTGTTAAAAGGTACCGGTTCTGCTTCTTCACCCCCCCTCCCCTCCCCTACCCCCCACACACAGTTCGCGCTCTCTCGTTCCCTAGAGCGGCGACTCGATTGTCTCGTCGAGCTAACCCAAGCAATACCGAGCGAGCGAGCCCATCAGATGTGCCTATCGCAATGTCAACTAGTTGGAACACTGACAGAAATTAAGCTTCTGCGTTAGAGCTCTTCGAATAACATTTATCATCAATTACACTTATTTTTATTATTATTTTTTGCATTTCGCATTGGTTTTTGTTGCAGCTTCCATTTTTTTTAAATCCTACTCATTTTTGCTCATTTTTTGCTCATTTTTTGTTAACATTTGATCTATGCTTGTTTTTTGGTGTTAGAATATACACGTCTATTATTTAAATTCTTTATGATACGTATAGATTTATCACAAATGGTGAAGATATAAAGTCTACACACACTTGGATAATGTTATTAACAGCAGAGGGCGTCCAATCCATTTTGACTGGGAGAGCTAGCAGCGACCATTCCCAAATGGATTGAACGTCTATTGTTGTTAACAATAAAAGTTTTGTAGACTTTTTTTTATCTTATCGCTGATTAAAACTGATTTCTCGCCCAATTGCGAATAAATATTCAAATTTCCAGCGTTAATATTCACAAAACATTAATAATCAAGTACGTTTAAAAAATAAAGTGCTTTACAATAAGCAGCACGGTGGCTTAGTCGTTAGCTCTGACGCTTCGGGGTTCAAATCTTTCCTCTAGGCGGGTTTTTTTTGGTGTTTTTTTTTTTTTTGGTAACTCCACATTCCAAAAAAATATGAACATTGGGTTCATAGTCTGGACATTGTTTGTAAAGTGTCAATGGTTGTTTTTGGATGGCTGTCTTTACAAGATTTTGAATGATTATGAATTATTTTGACCTTTTTTTTCCTTTTTTTTTGGACGTTATCATAGCCGTGAGTGTATAAATAAAGAATGCCCAGTTGGCAAACCTGACAGCGTCGCAAGATTTTCTGTACGGAAAAAAAAGACAAAGATGAAAGCGTAGCAAAAATGTTCAGCAAATTGTGCCTGTGAATTTTGTTTAATTTTATTTTATTTTGATTATTTTTTTAAGTGTGCATGCATTATTGCTTAACTCCCCACACTCAATTATAGGTCATCTTAGTTGGATTTAATATAACACTCGGAATACTTGACAACAGCTAAAATGGCCGCTGATTTACAAAAAAAAAACATGTTTTTAAAGCGTCCATTTTTGTTTTAAATTTGGAGGTGAGAGGGTTTAATTGCTAAACTTTTGCGTCCACTTATTTTTTTGTTTTTTGACTCGCGTCGCTCCATTTTGTGACTTTTATTTCTCCTTTTCCGAAACGAATGTGATTGATTTCAATGCAGGTTTTTAGTCATCCATTATTTGGCAGCCTCATAATGTAACGGAAATCAAACGCTGGATGAAATTTATTTTGAATGTCTATGACTTGTCTAATCGTTTCAATCGCTTTTTTACATAAATGACCTTATTGCTTTATTATAAATGTTCATCCACAACTTACTTCAGGTATCTTAACTAAAACATAACAATACTTTACAATAATACTGTTTCCAACCTTCTGTACGAGTCCAAAAAAAGTGTAACGTACAAACGGTGGAACTACAAAGTACACCCTAAAAAATAAACTTTACATTTTACATTTTTTTGTTTATCATAAAATGTTACTCCTTGGCTGTCCCTTGACGGCAATAGACGTCCAACTTTTACCCAAGCGAGTGTCCCTTTTTGGGGTGTCCACTCATGTGAAGTCAAGACACTGTGCGTATTGAATAGAGCACATATTCAGATTTAAAGGGCAACAATACTTTCATCATATTGCGTCCCACATGGCTATTGTCATGTATATTGTTATCATTCTTATTGTTATATAAGACAAACACTAAATAAGTCAAATAAGTTGGATCTCATCTTTTGTCTTTGAATTAACATCAAGTTTGTGTTAAAACATAACACATTTTTGCATCTGATGTGTTTTAGGTTCATATTTTGTAATTGTATTTTCAAAAAAATAGCCTAAATATTCAAAAAAAATGAGGCAACTAGAGCATCTAATCTTTTTTTTCTCTCATGACCTGGGTACAGTGATTGTGTAGTCTAATGTACCTTTGGGGGGGGGGGGTGATGGCAATGATACTGTATATTATGCCTTTGCAGTCTTAACTATCTTACCTTCTGGAGAATTTGACAGATACCCCTTAGAACACAATGAATATGGTAAAAAAATAAATATATATATATAAATAAAATATTTTGCAAAATGTATTATTCCAATAAAGTTGTACTTGTTAAAGATGCTTCTGTGTGCATTTCAAAAATGACTTAAAACTAATGGATGTTTTTTTATTGAATCACAGGTGCAAATGTTCATCAGTTTTTAGGTAAATCCAAAAAACATAACAAAAAAGATGAACTAGACAAGGACGTCGCTGCAATAATTTGGAATGCACTACACATCTGCAGGTAAGTTTACAAGTAAAATACCACTTCTTACACTAGTATAATCATGTACTAATAATCCACTAGGTGGAGCCCCAAATCTCCCAGTCAAAAACCACAGACGCACAATCGCCTTGAACGCGTGTTTTAAAGCCAATGTGTATGTTTAATATCTTTACATAAGTAGTTGGTAATCGATCTTTTGTTTGCTTTTTTTTGTTTAATATTTAACCTTAACAATTCGTTTTTACAATGGTATATATGTATATGTATGGCCCAGAAGTGAGGTGTGCAACATTTCCCCCTAATATTTTGTGTGCGTGTAGCTTTAAATGGCATGTTTTTCAGCAAAATGCCTCGCTACGCTTTTTCCAAAGACAAGAAAACCCCCGATATTTGTCTGCCCTCCCCTTTTGTGAGCGTCTTTATGTGCCCCCCTTTCACTCGTCGTGCTTGCACATGGGACGCCCCTGGGGGGGTGGGGATCGAACTTTTTGGTCGTAAACTGGGCCAGTCCGCCTTCGACGCGCAAACTGGAGCCGCAAGAACGCTATCTGCGACTGTTAAGCTAGCGTGTCTTAGCCGGAAACGTTATTGTTTGCCATAAAAGAATCGATGGCATTTGCATGCAAACTAATAGTGAAAGCTTTATTTTGACACCAGACACCGGAAGCGTATTGTTGTTCGACTGGGCTCCTCATCGAGTGCGCGAGTGCAATTTTCGCATCTGGCGCGTTAAACCAGGAAGTAAGCTGTTCCATAGAAAGCATATATATGAGACTAGATGTCTGATGGTCCAATGATGAGTCAATTGGGATACATGTCGTCACGTGGCGTCGGACCGCACGCTAAATAGAAACAATGGAACGTGCACTTTGAAATGGCGAGCGATTGTTCATTTTGCAATTGGATGGCTTTATCATAAACGTCAGAAATGAAGAATATTAACTGGGAAATTATAAACATTCGCACATTTTGCTAAATATACAGTCCAAATCACAGTCGCTGTATTTTCTATTATTATCACATCGTTTTTTTAATTATGTGGGTTAAATCAAATTAGGAAGTCGTCCAAGGCCAAATGACCCTCAGTAAATTACGCTGCCGACACCACTTGAGGCATCTACCCTTGTATATGTGATCAATGGTTTAATTTCGTTTTTTATTGGAGTTATCGAACGGCGACCTCGTCTTTTCGACTTTTATTTTACCACGACGAATCGGAAATGCCCGAAAATAGTGGCTTCTCCTTTTTCCGAGGGGGCGCGAAGGGTACAAATCTCTAATTTGTCCGAAATGTCAAGCGCCTCTGTCATGGAATACGCTATTTAATGAGCGTTTGAGGTGTCATAAAACTACAACAATGGCCACTGTTACTTCCAAATGTGCCGTCATTTGGCCGGGCCAACTTTTGTTGTCCGGCTGGTCCACCTTTAAGCGCACGAGACAGACGAAAGCAGCGGCTTTACTGTGAAGGACAAATAAACCAACTGTAACACGGAAGTGGCCTGCGTCTCATTTAACAATAAGAGGCACAAACAATGAAGTCCAAGTCGTAAGTTTTATTTTGACACGACGCTTAGGATGTACGTGTACACATGAAATTCGTAGAGCGACGCAGGAGGGAAAGACGCTAAACGGTAACATTGTCGACCATCTCGGAACGTCATGTGTTATTAAAGACACGTTCTAAGCCTGACGAGATTACATTTCTGTCCTCGGCTGACTTTTTTTTTACTTCCCAAACGTAGCTCTACTTTGTTCAACCGGCCGTCACCACGTTCTCCATCTTAAGGAGGAACGAGAGAGAGAAAGGGAGGGTGAAACTTCTGGGAGCTGTTACCCGGCTGGTCCACCTTAAGCGCACGAGCCAGACGCAGGCAAGCGTACGGACGAAGGTTTCCGCTTCTTCGCCGCCGCAACTAACGCACCAAATAGAAGAGACTGCCCCCCAACCCCACCCCGCACACCTCTCCACCTTCCCCCCTTAAAAATAATAACAAGGGGGAAAAAAGAAGAGGAAAATGTCCGACGCCAAGTACCGTGAGTGGATATTGGACACTATCGACTCGCTTCGGTCCCGAAAAGCCCGACCGGACTTGGAGCGAATCTGCCGAATGGTCCGACGTCGCCACGGGTGCGAGCCCGACCAGACATGCGGAGAGCTGGAGAAGCTCATACGGGAGCAGACGGTTCTCAAAGTCAACTACAAGGGCTCTATTTCGTACCGAAACGCCGCCAAGGTTCAGCGGAGGTGCCGCAAGAAGGACGACGCGGTGACGGCGTCTGCGGCGGTGACGGCGTCAGCGTCTACGGCGGCCGTCAACGACGGCGCTCACTCGGACTTGAGCAATGGGGACAGCGCGCTTGGTCCGGCGGACCCGGACGACGAAGACGACGACGATGAGGTAAGTCACGTTTCTTTTATTACAAACACACATACAAAAAAATGAACAGTGAAGTGGTTCCTTTTACAGGTGGTGGAGCGAACAAAGCACGTTCGTGCTTTTCTCGTTTTGTTTTGTTATATGTTTTTCCACATAATGACCCTAAGCATCTTTATTGTGTCTAAGCGGGGAGGGGTTGGCGAGTGTACCCAGAAAAGGAATGCCGCAAACGGGGAGCGGCGGTTGAGCGCTACCGTGGAGGACAGAAAAGGGAGGAGGGGGAGGAGGGAGGAAGCGGACTGCGCGTGCGAACCGACGAACGTCTTTTTGCCCAACTCCACTTTGCTCAAAAGCCCCGGGAGCCACTAGTGTATGGTTTTGTCGGTTGCTTTTGGCCGAAAAAAGCGGCATTTTCAGCTCCGAACGTGGCCCAAACTCGGCATTCGGCGGGGCGGCAGTCAAGCTAGCTTCTGAGCACGAATGTAACCCGGATGTAGAAGTTCACATTCTCGTCATCGTCGTCCAAACTAATGGAAGCGTCTTTTACTTTGACACGGCATTCCGGAAGCACGCCTTTGTTTTCCTTTCTCGATGTCAAACTGTGACTGCTGTTTTTTAAGTGTAAAAAAAATTACAGACGGCAAGACGCGAGGCGACTATTTTGCAAGTGACATGTGTTAAGACACGTTTTAGGCATGACAATGTTACAAACACCTTCCCCTTACTTCACGTCACTTTAAACCAACTATCGTTCCAGCGATTTATTGTGTATAAAATGTACCGCGGTACTGTCATCTGCGTCACTCTTCTCTTTTTTTTAAACCGAGAACGCGTGACTAGGCGACGCATCCACACTAGAGCCTTGGTATTTTTGGGCTTTTTATCCCCCATTTCAGTCGAAAAGTGCCCCCACAGAGGTTGTAGTAGTGCAAACGTCGACAGCAGCACGAAGCCGTTTGCTTTATGCGGCCGTCCGATGTGGGTTAAGCCGCGATCACGTCGAGTTTGTCCTCGTGAGAGCAAAAAAAAAAAAAAAGCCGACGCAAAACATGTGTTTCATCCCGAAGTGCAATCGTGACGTGTCCGAAAAACGGAGCGGCCCATTAGAAAAGTAGCTCCGCTTTTCACTTGGCTTTTAAGGCGCTTTTTTCTCCTTTCAACTGCCCTGCAGCACGCACGCACGCGCACAATGGCGAGACCGTCGAACGGCATGCGCACTTCGAAGGAAATGTGCGCAAAACAAGGGGAAACCGCCTCCCACCGCTCCTTCGTCGCCTCTCTCTTTTCTCTTCTTTCTCTCTTTCTCCCCCCTCGCTTTTCATATCACAATAGGTCAAACGATGCACCCAACACAGCAGAATCCCATCGGTGTTCGTGTTTCGAATTCCGTCCGGTCGTCCTTTGCAAGGCGGCTCGTGAAAGTTGCGCTCCGGGACACGCAGCAGTTTTCGCACGCTCGCACTCGAACCGACCCGTAGAAAGACAAAACATCCCCCCTTAGCTTCGAACATCGAAGTTGTGCTATTCTCGAGTCACTGCTAATGATTTACCACCATAGAGGTCAAATTACGACATGTTTTAGACTCGTACAGTCAGTTAGCCCCCCCTCAACACAAAAAATCCACCCCTGCAGTCGTGTCAACAATCTGGGTTGAAAACCGCTGAGGACAGACAAGGGTTTTCTTCTCTGATGTGTACAAGATCAGTTGGAATTGTTGTTGTTTTTGGGCAGGAAGTGATAGGGACATGCGTGTATTTTCTAATAAAAAGATGACTTTGGTTAGTGCCGTGGGAGACCTGTGTGGCGTTTACGTGTTCTCTCTGGGCTTGTATGGGTTTTCTTCGGGGCGTCCAGTTTTTTTCCCACACCCTGAAAATATGTAGGTTTGTTGGTGCTTGGACGTTTGGTCGCCGGTCTTTTAGTCGCCAGTCAAATGGGACAGAGACTTTACTGTCAAGACTAGCTCTCAAAATTATATTAATGAGAGAGAGTTTAATATCTAAGTACTGTTTAATATCTAAGTACATTTGACTGGCGACCAAAAGAACAACGACCAACCGTCCGGTAACCTTCCCAGTTGTAAGGGATTGGACGTCTATCTCTGTCAATATAAAGGCTTAAAAAACAAATTATACGACGGTTGTAACTTCTCCAGGCCGACACCTCCATGGCCATGGACACGGACAGCAACCTGGACGAAGGCGACGAGAGCCGGGACGGCCAAGATGGACGCTCCCCCGTCTCCACCACCGCTTCCCGTGCGGCGTCCGCACCCTGCTCGCCGTCTCACGCTCGCCCCGGGCTGGGTCCCGGTAGCGGTCTGGGCTGTGTGCCATTCGCCCAAACGGTGGTCGGCAGGCCCAGTTCGTTGCCCCCTTTGAGTCCCAAGACCCCCACACACCATGAATGGACCAATGGGGTTGCCGGTTTCACGCCGGAACGCCAAGAACAGACCACAACAATGCACATAGATAAAGGTAGGATAGCGACACGGACTTTTCGCTAACCTTTGCTAACGTTGACATTCTTCCCTTATAGTCCGACCCGTGTCCGTCTGTCCAAGCGCTTCCAAGAACGACGTCAAGGACGAGGACAAGATGGTGGACGGTGGACCCCATTCAGACCAGCTGGTGCCGGATTATGCCGCGCAACTGGTAACTGCATTCGTCCCGGTGTCCCCTCTGTGGCGTCTTCTGACCCCACGCTAATGTTTGGTTGATTCCATCCCACAGGAACGGAATGGCGACTTGGCGGAGGTTCGAGCGCACAGTTTGTCGTCAGAAGACGGTGGGTTTCACCCCATTTTGAACATTCTTCGGGAGACCGCTCATAATTAAAGCTGTCTTTATCAAATTATTTTTGATGTGAGGCTCAATTGTTTAGAGACATTTTTGGACTAAGAATTGTCCAAATCCTATCTGGACCTCTTCAAATTATATTTTTTTACCCTATCTATTTTAAATTTTTAATCCGGGTTCAATTCCCGCATGGTGCAAAATATTATTTTCTCAATGCTTATTTTTGAATTCCAATTCTAGCCATTTTATAGCAAATGGCTTATACGCGAGTCGATTTATGGCTAAAAAATCATCAATTATTCTACTATAGCTATTATGGATCAGTCTTACTAAGAAAAACATCTTTTGTCAACAGGTACTGGAAAGAAGTCCACAACCACGCTTTCGGCCTTCGCACAAGCTGACAGCGTCCACGTCAACGGAAACAACAAGATCGACGACCTGTGAGTGGGGGGTGGTTTTCTATAAAATATGTGCAAAGACGCAGAGTGACAAAAATTTTGTTTCGTTTTCGCAGCTCGCTGAAAAAGGAGAAGATGAGTCACAACTTGCTGCGCTGGACGGTGGCCGACGTTGCCAGTTATTTTGCCGAAGCCGGTTTTCCGGAGCAGGCGTTGGCGTTCAGGACGCAGGTGGGTTTCGAAATCTCAATTTCAGAGCCGAATGCAGGTAAAGAATTATTAATCCACGGATTAATCATATATAATACAATAGCATATCTAGTTTCAAATGGCCATGTTTGAATTATTTTTTTTTTGCCGACAACAAAGTCTTTCAATGCCATTGATACAAAAAACACGCCTGCAGCTCTAGAGCCACATTTGGCTCTTATCATTCTTTTGCTGTCAACCAAAATGCAAATACGCAAAAATGCTAATTCCCCATCTGGCGTCCATTCACAGGAAATCGACGGCAAGTCACTCCTCCTCATGCAGCGTAGCGACGTGCTAACCGGCCTGTCCATCCGACTTGGCCCCGCCCTCAAAATCTACGAGCGCCACATCAAGGTCCTCCAGAGGAGCCATTTTCTGGAATGTGACGACCTCTGATGGATTCCACGGGGGTGAAAAAAACCCAGAACTCTTCCAGTCAAGTCTTGCCACATCATTTTTGATGACTCTTGGAGAAAGGAAAAACAAACAAACAATCATCCTACCTCCTCATTTCACCTGTGCAAAAAAAAGGAGCACCGTCCCTTTAAGGAGAGCCAAAACTGACCTTCCCGTGGACTCGCTCTTCCGAAATATTCCCACAAAAGTCCGACAAAACAAACGTTCCGTGTTCATTTCTCGTTCTTTACCTCAACGGTTGATAAACAAAACGAAAGAAAGAAAAAAGCCATTTGAAGGTTTTAGGACCCCGTTTGCAGTGTTAAGTCTTCGGCCACTCTGTCCTTGTATTGTGATACCTGTCAATCATTTGAAGTGTAGAACATTCCATTTAGATGGGGTCCCTTTTTTTGTATCAACCGCGTCATGCTTCTTGATAAGTTGCGAATAAATCTCACACGTAAGTTTTTTTCTGTTTAGTTTGAGCTTGGAAAAGGACGTTATTACGGTATTAATTGGTTTTCTGCCTGAGTGCAATCTGTCAGTCTTGGTAATTGCAGTATTTTGCCAAAATTCACTCTAAAAAGTCTCATTTGGACACATTTTCATCAGTCATTTTAATAACACAAATAGTCAAAACATGTGGGTATGCAGGGGCGGAGCTAAGGGGGGGTGTCGTTGGTCTTGGGGCCCCGGTTTGTGGGTGTAAAGGGGTGTGGTTGGGTGATAGTGTCAAGCTAACTGACTTTGAATGCTAAGCTAAATTAGCCAAATCTTTTGAAATTAAGACTTTAAAGCAGCCGACACGAGATGCTAATCAGAAATGTTTTGGTGCTTTTTTGTTTTGTTTTTGCAGTCCCAGGACAACCCGGAGAGAAATGGCCCCCAATCGGAAAATGAATGGATGGAGCTTTTTAAAGGACGAATGGCAAGATGGCCGAACGTAGGGTAGGATAATCTTTGAACTCCTTCAGGTAGCTGCGGTGTTTGCCTCGGGCCCAAACACTCATTTGCAGGAAGCCGGCTAGCGTGAAGAGAGCCACGGGGACGCACTGGGTCATCACGCTCAAGCCCAGCCAGGAGCCCACCTGAATGCAAACAAATATGGTGGTAATTAAATTGAATTTTCAACTTTATTGTCATTATACAAGCATAATGAAATTTCAAGCTTCACCGTAAAGTGTACACATAAGTAGTCCTAAAATATTATATGCAATAAAAAATAAGTGAGATAAATATGCACCATATTTACCTAACTTCATTTATTATTGTATTTTATCTCTATATATTAGTAACAGATTTAAAAATAATATAGGTTTCAAATGCACTTTGCTACCCTGCAGTCTCTATAATGTGTTATTCAATTGTTAACCACTAGGTGGCAGTAATGGAATTAGACAAGCTAATGTAATGCAAGGAGAGAATGCTAATTAAGATAGCTGCTATCTAATAGTCATAGTAAGTAGTAGTTTCATTTTTAGCCTTTTTTTAAGTTATAGAAACTGCAGTAAAGATTTTTTTCATAATTTACATCTTTGGAAATGAATAATAATGTAATTATTAGTAAGTTTATTGTGTTTTATTAGTAAGTTTATTGTGTTTTTCCCAATAAATGTGTCTATTGTTGCTCTCCATTAGAGTAGAGAAAACAAGCTAGCAGTCAGTATTTACCTCGTATGTGTAGTTTGGACAAGACACGAGCCAGAAAATCCATGTGAAAGGATTCTTTGTTGGGTAAGGAAATTTCTTCACTTTTGAGCCTGAGTAGACAAAAAATGATATATTCTCCACTTTTAAACACATAAAACTGTCAGAATACCTGCTTGTTTTAGATTACGAAGCGTGACGTGGATGGAGAAATTCCCAAGTTGGCAAAACTGCATGAATACAAATGAGACATCATTTTTAATTTTGTTGTTTAGAGATTCCACATTTATTTTAAACCTACCAAGAAAGTGTAAAGTCCGACATTCACCTGCTGCTGCCCGTAAACTGAAAAAAAAGAAGGCCTCCTATTATCGACTACAAATCCAAGTGAGTATAAACAAAAATGGCACTTATACATGGCGGTGTGTAGAGCGGATGGTTGATGTAGTACGCCATCCAGGCTGCGGAACACCAATAAAAGCCACAATTCTGGGGAAAATAGGGTTTTTTTTTTGCTCAGAAAATGCAGAATAGGTCAGAAAATAATCGCTAAATCTGTTTTGAGGCAAAATGTATTAAAAAAATTAGTCACCTTAAAGATGTTTCGTAAAGGCATCGTCCCATGTGAGATGCGGTGGACAAACATTGTCTCCAGAATCCTTTTGATGTAATGTAAAGTGTGACAGATGCAAGCAGAACTGCAAAAAAAATGACTTTGTGATATTTTCTGTGTCTTGATTATATTTGACAAAATGTGGGAGAAGTAAGAAAAGCTGACACTGACTGAACGACCCAATTCTCGCTGGTAGTGAAGTCATATTTAGGAGCATAGATGAAGGACAGTCGAAAGTAGAACATTAAATAGATGACCAGTGGACCAACGCATTCGGCGAGGAACACCTAAATCGTGCAAAAAAATTAGATTATTATTATTATTATTATTTTAGTATTGAAGTCAAAAATAATTTTGAAAAAACAGACTTCTTGTCTAAAGTCCTTATTTTGAAACTTGGGAACATTTTGACGTCCACCCCGTTCAGTATTAATCAAATTTAACAAAACACCACCCCTTAAATCTGTCAATCTCCGATGGGTCGCGGCGGAAACGCGGGTGAGGGAGACGAGACCCTGGGGGAGGGGGTGGGGGTGGGGGGGATAAACACCTTGGGGTGAAATGAGGCCATGAGATTAGATGTCCTACTGCAGGAGCTGAGAGGAAAACAAATGAGTGCCAATGGCTGTTTAGCAGCAAACCATGTGTGTGTGTGTGTGTATGTTGCAAACTCACAGTGCCCCATGTGAGTTGTGGTCCAAGGTCGCTGAAGTAGAAGCTAGTCGTCGTTCCCACAGGAAGCGTTTGGAGTATTTCGTCATCCCGGAGACACTTGGTCTCTGTTTAAAAAAAAAAAAAATACAAATTTGATCCCATTTGGAGATCACATGACCTATTATTAAATACATAGTACGAGCTAATATGCCTACTTGGATCCAAGCGTAGGGACTGTCTGGCTGGGTACCATTTCTTATCTGTCCAAATTAATGCAATTTATGGTAAAACAACCTAATTTCATCCTTTTCTTATTTTTTTTTATTTTTTTTGTGATACGTACGTACATGATTTGTGAAACAGAGCCTTGATATCCAAGATGGTTGCAGTAGGCTCCACCTACATCCACAAAAAAGAGGTAGTTTAACATAATTAACATAACATGACCTTAAGCATAGTAGTACAACATTAGAACTTATTAAACATTTGTGCTTGACTTGATGATAAAACCACTTGATTTTAGCTTAGTCAGAATTGTTTTATTTCTTCATTTCTAATTAGTTCCACCCTTTTTTTGGCTTTGCGTGGTCAATTTCTCAAAATCTTGTTAACAATGACTCTCTTCTTCTTGTCTACAGTTCCTCAAATGTTCCTTCCCTCACCTCAAGGACTTTTCAACCCTTTCCATTTCAACCGTGACATCACCACATTTAGCCCCCGGCAGTTTGTTCAAAACGACACGCCGACCTCCAACATGAAAGCCAGTCTGCAAGTTGCCGACGGCAACCGACAACATGCTCCGAATTCCCGCACTGCTTTATTTCTGTTGGACATCCAAACGACTCCTCCAAAAATATATCTAAAATAACTCACCTTATCCAGCAATAGCAACTTCTCCTTGGTCTTTACATCCACAATTTCCACCTCAAAATAAACAATCCTTTTGGGCTTCTTGGGTGGTTTAGGCCTGGGCCTGGATGAAGACTTCTTCTCGTTTTCAGCACCATTGGCACTCTTGGCCTCTAAAGCGAGGACGTCCATGATTCACAAGGCCTAGTCCGGCGCTTGTGGCCTCTTTGGCCTGTGGAGAGGACAAAAAAATGTGGCGCTACGGAAGAACGCAAGACTTTGGAGCTCACCTGAATAACTGGGACGGCGACAGCGTCCGTCCTGCCGAACCAGAGGCGCTGAAGACGAAATCGGAGCTCCGCAAGACATAATCCACAGAGCGCCATTCGCGGGGCTAAATATAAGCCGGACGATTTGCTCTTCGCACAGCAGCTCGGCCGTAACCTTGGAACGACGCGGTCGAGCCGGTGACAAATACCGACGTGTGATCCTTGGACGCGGGTCAACTGTCTACTACTTTAGAAGACACTGCTACTGCCTCTGGTCGTTCTGGCTTTAGCAGACCTGCTTAAAGTCTGATCTGGTGAAAGGATGGATGACATGTCTACACCCCCGACACACTTTTTTTCCCTCTCCCGCCTGTAAGCCCGAGAGCACCTGTTTAACTATTATTTCCTACTTCTGACCTCAAGTGTTCTATGAATGATGTCCTCTATTGCTATTGGTAATTCCCCCTTGGAAGCAAGTAAAGATGTCAAGCAGATGTTATGTGATTAAATTATTCTCATTGTCTTTTGATTGTTTTTATTGTATTTGGAAAGCTGGAATTCACACAAAGAAATGACTTTATAAAAACTACCTCGTCCAATCCATTTGAACTTGAGCTCATACACATGTTTTTGCAATGGGGTCATTGAATTAGACATCAAATGAAATGACTTTTAAAACAACAATGAAAGCTTTTATTTATGAGTTTATCACTTGCAGACGACTAGTAAATCATTATAACAAGAAACAAACGTGTGTTCATTGGCTACGAACCCTTCCACTTTAAACTATTTCGTCGTCATTGGAAACCAATTTAACCAAGTAGATTTTTGACATTAATAGAGAAGTTCAACCCACTTCCTGCTTCGCACACAAACCCGGAAGTAACAAGAGCGAATCATTTCAATCCGCGCTCATCCGATACAGTCTGAAACGCCAGCTTCTTCCAGAAGTTTCTTCCTTGCGTTTGGCTGTCTGCCTGTCCTGGGCGACCCCGGGTCGTCGCCTCGGTTCGGCTCGGCTCAGCTCATTCGTACCCCCCATTCAACTGGCACATATGACGCCCGGTGCTCGTTCAAACTGGGTGATACTTTCCACCCCGACTTTGACGTGAGGCGGACATTCAGTTCGTGTGTCCAGTTCAGCCGGCCCTCTCCCTGTAGCTAGCTGGGTAGCTAGCTGTCAAACAAGCTCCGCTGAGACACGTGAGTGAGGTGGCGACTGCTCCATTTGGTATGTCAATTTTTATTCGAGGCGTGGGTGAAAAGTGAGTGGTCGCCGTTATGGGAAAAGACTACTACAAGGTGTTGGGAATAGCCAAGGGCGCGTCGGAAGACGAAATTAAGAAGGCGTACCGGAAGCAGGCCCTTCGTTTTCACCCAGACAAGAACAAGTCAGCCGGTGCCGAGGACAGATTTAAGGAGATAGCAGAAGCCTACGACGTCCTCAGCGACGCTAAGAAGAAGGATATTTACGACCGTTATGGCGAAGAAGGTAAGTGTCTTGTTTTAAAACGAATGAGACCCAAAAATGTGAATGTGCTGCTTCTGCTGCACGGCTGCAGCTGACCAACCGAACTTTCCAGAAAGAGGCAGAAACCAAACGATTAGGTTGTTGTTGTTTGACCTGCCAAATTGATGTAAAAGCATTTATTTGTCTCTTTGGCTTCCATAAATTGTCACTTTACATGCAGTAGAAATAACGCGTGAGACAACATATGACGTCATCACTGTGCTATGGATGAATGCGAGTCAACGCAACGCAAAATCGGCCATTTTGTTAGAAATGTATATATTTTGCAATTATAATCAATTTAGGAAACGACACAACAGCTATGGCAACATACAACATAATTTAAATATTATTGACAAGCAAGGACAATCTATCTAAAATAGTTGTGGCATTCAGAAGTGTGTTCAAAGCAATTTAGTTTAAATACCAATTATTTCATGCTAACAAAAAGCCTCAGTGTTAATAAAAAAGGTAGCAGAACTGGTCATGACGACTTTGTTTCCTATTTCAGGCCTTAAGGGTTCCACCCTCGGCGGCGGTGGTTCCCACGGCGGCCATGGCGGCTGCCCGTACAACTACACTTTCCACGGCGACCCCCACGCCATGTTCGCCGAGTTCTTCGGAGGCCGCAGCCCTTTCGACCACTTCTTCTCCCAAAACGGCAGTGGCGTGGACGACAGCGTTGACCCCGCCGACCCCTTCGCTGCCTTCGGGATGGGCGGCTTCCACCGGCCCTTCAAGTCCCACCCGGGTGGGCCACGTGTGGCCCGCGAGAAGCAGAAGGACCCACCGGTGGTGCACGAGCTGAAGGTGAGCCTGGAGGAGGTTTTCGCTGGCTGCACTAAGAAAATGAAGATCTCCCGCAAGAGACTGAACCCCGACGGCCACACCACGCGCAGCGAGGACAAGATTCTGTCGGTGGACATCAAGCGAGGCTGGAAAGAGGGTACAAAGATCACTTTCCCACGCGAGGGCGACGAGACCCCTTCCAACATTCCCGCCGACGTGGTGTTTGTCGTCAAAGACAAGCCTCACCCCGTGTTTAGGAGAGAGGGCTCCGACATTGTTTACCCTGCAAAAATATCACTCAGAGACGTAAGTATGCTACCAGTACTAGTGCCATTTTTTGTAGATTTATTATTTATTTTTTTATTTAAAAAAATTCTTTACCTATTTTGTTGAAAAATTCATAAACTGTGGACACCAGGTCTTAATTATAATTATCTAGATATATCTTTAAAAAATATATTCATTCAGTCAATCAAATTTTAATGAAAATAAGAAAGACAAAAACATGCTTAATTTAAAAAATAATTGTAATTTTACATTATTTGACTCATTGCCTCTAAAACACAACTACAGATGTTCGATTCATTTAAATTAGGAGATGCTATGTTATGCTATGTTATGCTGTGCTAGCATTGTGGCAGCTTTTGGGTTAATTTTTCGTCGGTATCCCTTTGTTCAGGCCCTATGCGGGTGCACGGTCAGCGCCCCCACGCTGGACGGGCGCACCATTACTGTGACGTCGCGGGACGTGGTCAAACCGGGCACCAAGAAACGCATCACCGGCGAGGGCCTGCCGCTCTCCAAGTGGCCCGAAAAGCGAGGAGACATGATCCTGGACTTCTGCGTCAAGTTCCCGGACAAGTTGGGCCAAAACACTCGTGAGGCACTCAGGCAGGTTCTCCCGCCGTGACCCCCCCCCCCCCCCCCCCCCCCCCGACCCTCCTTCTCCGCGTCGTTGTTCAGGGTGCTGTTCTTTTGGTTTACTTTGAAACTGGCTCTAAAGAAACCCCCTCAGGGCTGTTTGGCTTCATTTTGAAGACAAAAAAATCGGCTACAATGTCTTAACGCAAGACGGGAAGAGTTTTTAAGTCCTCGTTTGAAGGAGGAAAACTAGCGTTTTCATTTTTTTGGGGGGTTAAGAGTAAAGAAACACTGCTTGGGATTTTAGATTGCTTCAAAGCACAGACTAATAACTAAGAGTGAAACTCAGTATTGGTAGTTTTGAGGTTGCCCTTGACAACAACAAAAATGGCAGTTTTAATATTCTCATGCAAATGGTTTCATTAGCTGAGGGCTAAATGAGTTTTGATTATTTTATCCCTATTTTAAATGGGATGTTACACTGCACCTTACTATGCAAGTTCCACCCACTTTGTGCTTCCTACGCATTCACTCGCCAGTAAGGGCAAGATTTTTTTTTGTTTTTCCGACAATTTAAAGTGTTAATTAGGGCTGGGCGATTATAGGATCGGAAGCGTTGATTAGAAAAGGGGGAAAAACGTAGCTGGATCTTGCTCGTTTGCCGTTTTATTTCTAAATAAATAACATGGAGCTGATTAAAACGTGGCTAGCTAGTCTGGAATTTTTGGAGAGTGTTTCTAGATAGTTATTATACTTAAATGAAGGTGAACGTTAAAACTAAATGAGTATAACAAGGAAAGTTACACTTGGCTGACAATAAAATATCCAATTTCGTTCTGCAAAAGTTAGAGAAAATTCTTCCACTAGTTCTCTTCAGTGCTGCCTCCCAGTGGCCAATATGGGCACTCCTCTAAAGACTTTTTTAGTGTAAAAATTACTGCAAATGCAATGTGGGGTTTTATTTTTCTAACATTTCATTTGTTTTAATTAAATTTGCATGTTTGCAATTTTACGTTATTAAGGAAAATGCATGATTCAAAGAATTAAGTTAATTTTTAAAAAATCATTTCTTAAGGGTGTCTTAATTATCCCTTAAGTGGATGATACTTATTATTATTATTGTCTACCTCCTAAAATACCATAATTTGTGATCCATGGTTATTTTTTTACAATTTTTCATTGTTGAACACTTTATTTATGACAGATATCTATATTTGAATGAAGTTTGAAAGAGGCAGAATATTCAGTTGTCACTTTTACTTCATATGTGAATAAAATGTTTACGCTCTAGTTTCTTATATTGTCGTGGCAGAGTCTTGAAAACAACTAGTACAAAAATAGAAAAAAAAAGTATTTTTTTTGGCAGATCGCCCAGCCCGAGTTGTATTATTTACCAGACAAAACTTTGGTAATAATTCGGTTTTAGTTCGGAAACGCAAAGGTTTTTCTTTACGTGCCAAACGTTCGACATGTGTGGACTAGGAATTTATGTTTTTAATATATTGTGTTATGTCATTAAAGCACTTGTTTGACTTATTTGGGGTTACTTTTAATTCGGGTCCCAAACTCACTATTAATGGACATGAATCAATTTATTACTGTGTGGATTTTGCATCAACATGACCACCTGATTTAATTGTAATTTATTCTCTTAAAGTTCGCCATGTGAACTTAAGCAGGTTTGTATTATTGCATTCAAAAACGTTTTATTTTCAAACATAGACCAGACGACAGAAATAGACAGTCTCGTTCCCTCTTTATGTCATAGTTGTGCTTCTTTTGATTTATAATTGGGCACAGAAATATCGCGACTGAATTCTCGGTCGCCATCTAGTGTACAATTCTTACATTACATTTCCTGAATTGACTCCACATGTTCGTAATCCCAATCTACATTGTAACGGTTGCATGAAAATTTTGAAAAAGCAGTTATGATGCTGCTTGAATTGAGTTTAATTGTTGTTGCCCCACCCGAATGAATATCCTTTGGTGGTATTTTAAACGCATATACGAGTCTAGTGAGCCCATAGGTGACGTCACCTCCAGTCTCACTTTTTGGGCTTTTGTCGTGTGGGTCATTAAAAGGAGGACAACGTTGAGATTTATGACCACATAACTGACGACATTCCGATTCTCACTTAATTCTAAAGCTAATATATTTGATATAAAGTAATGCTGCGTGAACTAAAATAAAAATTAAAAAAAATAAAAAATACAAAAAACATGCCAGTTTAACTTGGCCATAGTTGCAAACATGGATGTCAACCTCCAGCCTGGTGAGTTCAATTTATTTCTGTTTAATATACATTATTTTCATCACTTTGTATCATCATATTTCCAGATTTAAATGAAAGCTAATTGTACATCACGCAAATGCAATTGTCAGTTTCTACAAAACTGAACAAACAAGTTCATAAGTTTCTTTTCCAGTTGCAAGTGCCAGAGAATGCATCTCCTACACGGCTAACCGTGGAGCCAAGGACCCCAAAAACGCCATTTTAGGGCGTCGGGGGGTCCCGACCAAGAGACGCTATGACCCATCCTTCACTGAGGAGGCCGTGCCGCTAAAGAGAAGCAAACATCTAAGGCTCCAAACCCAGCTAAGTGCCACCAAAATGTCTGTGAAGTCTTCACGAGCTAAAAGAAAGAAATGCCAGAGCGGCTCCAAACTGGAGCGGGTCAAATCCACCAAGTTGTCCGCCAGGTCCGGACCACCCCGAGGACCCAAACAGAATCCCGCCCCCAAAGTAGAAAGTCTCTCAATGAAGCAACGGGTCAAAACTACCAAGGCTTCTCTAAAGTTAAAGCCCACAAAAGGGACCAAGCGCAAAGCTGCTAGCAAATCAGAAACGCTGGTGAAAAAGCAGAGGTTTGAGACCACCACCACGGTGTCCGTGAAGATCGTCCCGGAAAGTCGTTCCAAATGGAAATCGAGACCCAGACCGCAGACCCTGGTGAGGAAACAACGTCAAGTTAAACCCAAAGCACAAACCCGGATGAGAAAGCACCCGTGTCCAACAAAAGCAGTCAATGTAAGGTCGCATAGAAATAAATCCAGGCCGGGTATCCTCATTAGGAAAGCCAAAACCAGAACCAAAATGGAGACCCTGACCCGGTATCAAGCAGATAAGGTCACCGTGGACCGGCAGGTTTGTAATCGAGCTGCTAAAAGACAACTGGAAGTCATTACAAGGAAAGAAAAATGTAAACCCAAATCCACCAATGGCATCCTGGCATCAAGGACTAGGACCGTCCTGACAGCCCGAGGAACCAATCAGAAATGCAACACAATACCAGACACCCTAACAAGGAGTCAATGGCTCAAAGCCACCCAGATGTCTATGGCTCACCAGGCGGAAAAACGACTCTTACCCACAACAACAACAATTTGTCACGGTAAGCCCTTAACAGATAGACGCACTTGACTTAACCGGGTTCTAACTAACTTCAATTTTTGTCTTCTTACCAGACTCTCTAGACCACAAGTATCAGCAGCTAGAGAAAATCGGCGAAGGAGGCTTCGGATCCGTCTACTCCGGTTACCGTAAAACGGATTCTTTCCCTGTAAGTACTCCAGTTCGCCTAGATTCCTTTCTGTATTCTTCCTGGGCTTTGCGTGGGTTTTCTGTGGGTACTCTGGCTTCCTCCCACATCCCCAAAACATGCAGGCCATCAACGTGTCTTCTAGGTGGCCATCAAACATATTCCCAAAGAAGAAGTCAAGATCATCCCTCTGGTAAGAGGAGAGTCAACACTGTATATATTTTGTTTTGTTTGTTTTGGCTGTTAATGTGATGGATTATCTGACAGAACATCAAAGGCAGGAAACATGACGTCCCCCTGGAGGCTTTGCTTATGCTGCAGGCATCGTGCATCAAGAACGCCGACGGCAAATCGGCCGTGGTGTCCCTGCTGGATAAATACGATTTTGATCAAGAGTTGGTGCTGGTCATGGAGAAGCCGGCACGTTCTGTCGACCTCTTCACCTACATCGCCAGGTGTCGCCACTTTAAGGAGAAGGAGGCTAAGGTAAGGGGTGCCGAAGCCGTGGCGGGATCTCCGGATGAACCTCGCCAATTTGTCTACTCATTTGTCAGAACATCATGAGGCAGCTGGTGGACGCCGCCATCAAAATGCACGCCGTCAACGTCTTCCACCGAGATCTCAAACCGGGGAATGTTCTCCTGGAGGTCACTTACGGCGTCCCGAGAGTGCGCGTCATCGACTTTGGCTGCAGCTGCTTTGTCACCGAGGAGCCTTATCACGACTACACCGGCACCCTCTCCTATGCGCCTCCCGAGTACGTCCTGAGGGGGACGTACAGGGCGGGGCCTACCACGGTGTGGCATTTGGGAGCCATGCTTTTCGAGCTACTGGCTGGCAGTAAGCAGTTCGACACGCTTCTCTTCATCTCGCAGATGTTACGGCTCAATCGGGTTCTGTCTCAAGGTATGTTTGGGTTGCCGGGCGGATCGCCAAGTGACAAAAGCTGACGTTTTCTAATGTTTGTCTCCAGATTGCAAGGATTTCTTGCAGATGTGCTTGAACCGTGACCCCAAGCAGCGGGCCACCCTGGTGCAGATCCACCAGCACCCGTGGCTCGTTTAACCAAAAGGCCACTCCATTTGGACTCTGGCTGAAACGCACTTTGACTTTGCGGGATGGGGTGCCGCAGTTTTCAAGAAATGCTTGTTGTTCATGACGTCGATTTTGCAACGGTCTCGTGAAGGAGCAAAAGAAATTTCAATAAAGTTTTTCATTAAAAAAAATACAACATATTGCATTCTTGGAAAGCAAATATTTGAGCAATTGAAACTCTCTGATGTCTAAAATTAGTTTCATTACAGTGAGTTACATATCTAAGTATAGGGTTGAAAATTAGAACTTTTATTATAAATGGGGGAAAATGCAAAAATGTGATATTTTTACCCAGTGAATATAATAATACCCTTCACTTGTATTAAATAAGACTGGGATCAAGCTCCTGGACAGCTTGCTGATTGATTGATCATTTCATTCAGGTGTGGTAGACGAGGGTGATATTGACAACAGACTGGAGAGGAGACCCCAAGGACTGGAGTTGGAGACCCCTGGTCTACAGGTATCAAATCTAAGTATAATGAGCTGACAAATTTGTATGAATATAAGTTGAAGTATTTTATTATCATACGAGATTTAAATCTTTACTACGAAGTGCACAAATAGTAAATACTGGGACACGGGAATGCTACCAATCAAAACACCTTGTCATGATTGCCATTACCTTCAATGGCCCTAAAATAACATCGTTTTTCCATAAACTTTTTCATGAAACTAAACGGGGATCATATTGTTTAAAAGACGTCCTCAAGATTATGAAACATTGGCTGCGAAATCACTTTCGCCCCAAAATTATTCAAAAACAGCAACAAAAATAAATAAGTAAACAAATGAATAAACTCAAATCCCAACGATGGTCTCCAAATGCCAGAGGAACGGAGTGCCGTGAACGCGTCCAAAACAGTGCCAAACTCCAAACCAAGAGACCCCCCCTCAACGCCCCCTCCCTCACGTTTGGGCCAAAGAGTCTATGTTAAAGCAAGTGGTCGCCACTTGATCGCTTTGATTGTAACGTCAACAATCGAGCACGGGGCCTAAGCGCCTAAGCGCCTAAAGCCCCCCGATGGCAGCGCCTTTCCACCGTGTGTGCAGTCGCCAGCGCGTGTCACGGCCGTCGGGCCCTTGTTCGAGTCCCGGCAGGGCGCATAGGTGCCTTTGACGTGTTTGTGATCGCAGCCCCTTTATGACTAAACTCCAGCACGCGCAAAGCACAAGCCTCTAAAACACAGTCTCGGCATTATTTGCAAAGGTTTACTCGCCGCCTCGCTTTTTTGCCCCCCCACCACCCGGGAAATGAGCACCGTCGGCAGGCCACAACGGCGACATGAATGTGGACAACTTCCAGGCTTTTCCGTTCGTGCCGGCTAAATTCCTCCCCGGTGAGTTCGAAGAAATATGGCTCAGATCTCAAACAACTTGCAAATCGCACACACGAGATCGAACATCGCGAGAGACTATTTGATTTGTAGTGTTTCATCCCTTCCAGACAAACGGTCAAATTTCGACATGGGACGTTAATTGCATGAGCAAATTAAGTGTTTATAACGTTGGATATTTATTTTTCTAAAGTTGCTAAATTATGTTTATCTTACAAATACCAAAAAAAATTATACATGAAATTCCAAGAGCACAATGCACTCATTTCAATGGATGGCCTTTCCTTTAGTTTTTCTAGAATTCTACTTTCATAATAGATAACTTTAAAAAATATGTATTTATATATATTTATTATTATTATTTTTAATTATTATTTTCAACTGGATCTTTGAAAAAAATCACAATTTTCTCTAAAAATAATATTAATATACATTGTATGTGCCATAAGCCTTTTTAAAAAAAAATAACCTCTTATAACCTGGCAACCACAAATCTTTGGTTGCCAAATAATATAATGTTACATTTTGGACTACAAGGACCTAAATCATTTTAACCAGTAAAAAAAAAGACATCATGTAAAAAGATCATTCTTCGTTTTTACACTGATATTACATATTTACTGACCAATTCTTTCCAATTAGTTCCAGATCAAAGAAACTTCAGCCCCTTTATGGAAGGCTGCGTACTTTTGAAAGCTGACAAAAAGGCCGTCAGAAACCGAGCCACGCCCGTCACCAAGTTCTGCGGGACCCTTTCCATCGTCGGCGAATCCAAAACGCCGGCGTCGGACGTGGCGCAGACCAAACGGGAGACCCCCGGCACGTCCCAGAAGCCACCGCCCGTCAAAAGATCCAAGATCCCGCCCGCCCCCAAACAAGAAACGGTCTCCAAAGCGCCGATCCCCGAAGCGGCCACAGTGCCGGCCAATCTGCCGCAGGTCAAACGGACTAGCAAACGTAAAGCGGCCATAAAACAAGAATCGCTCCCGCTGGATCATTACCAACGCGTGGACGTCTCGGCCCAGCCGGTGCCGGCCAAGAGACTAAAACGCAAATCCAACACCAGACAGGACCCCCTGGCCAAAGAACCCACCACGGAATTATCCGTCAAGGCCCTGTTGGCTAAAGTCCTGAACACAAAATACGCCGGCAAACCCGAAGCGGCCGTCGGAGTCAAGAAGCCGCAGGTGGAAGTGGCGGAGGTCTCCGTCAAAGCCTTATTGGCTAAACTGACCACCAAGAGGAAGTCCAGCACCAAAGCGGAAGGTCAGAAGCAAAGCAAGCAGGCCAGGACCGCCACTGCCGCCACCACCGTCGTGCAGAAGACCCCCGCCGCCATCCCAACCGCGTGCCCCTGCTGCCCGGCCGCCGTGCAGCAACCCGATGCCACCCGAGGTGAGATAGGGGGGCTATTATGTACAATTCAGGGGTGTTGAACTCGATTTGCATTGTGGCCAGTTTGTGATTGGCCATCAAATGGTAACTTGATACCCATATTGACTAGTAGGCCAGTTTAAGTGAATTGGATGTCTATTGTTGTGAATGACAGGCAGTCAGTCAATTTTGTGACACCCTTTTTTCATTAATCGTGATTTTTTTTTGCATTCCCAGCCTTGTTCGCACAGAAATATCAACAGCTGGAGAAGCTCGGAGAAGGAGGCTTCGGATCCGTTTACGCCGGTTACAGGAAAAGCGACTGTTTTCCCGTAAGACTTCACTACCAAAAGTCAGCCACACACATATGTCAATTCACATACTCAACATGGCATTCTATCTCATAGGTGGCTATCAAATACATCCCCATAGAAAAAGTGGAAAGCGTTTTTTTGGTAAGTATTTTAATAAAGAGCCTACATTGTGATATAATAGATCCATTTCAATGGAGTTGGTCTACATTTTTTCCTTCTCCTATGTTATAGTACATAAATGGAAAGATCCAGAAGGTTCCTTTAGAAGCTTGGCTCATGCTCCAAGCGTCCTCGTTAAAGAACCCTGACGGGTCCTCGGCCGTTGTCCTCCTTTTGGACACTTACGACATGGAGAAGGAGTTGGTTCTAGTTATGGAGAGACCAGTCCCATCTGTGGACCTCTTCACGTTTAGAACTAAATACAAACTCGGGCCTTTGGAGGAGTACGAAGCCAGGGTAAAGAAAAGTCTAAATCACATTAATTGGAGACAAAAAGTCAAGAAAAAAAAACAAATGCGTCTTTGTGTGTTTTTTCCAGAACATCATGAAGCAACTAGTGGACGCCGCCATCAAAATGCACGCCGTCAACGTCTTCCATCGAGACCTAAAGCAAAGGAACATCCTCCTGGAGGCCACTTTTAGCCTCCCCAGAGTTCGACTAATAGACTTTGGCTGTAGCTGCTTTGTCAACGAAGAACCATATCGAGAATATGCCGGTGAAGTTCTTTTCCCGTCTGTGGTAAAATGGCCGTTTGGCACATATGCTCAACTATGTTTTTTTGGCTTTAGGAACCTTACGGTACGCCCCTCCAGAGTATGTATTCAAACGGCCGTACAAGGCCGGTCCGGCTACCGTATGGCAACTGGGAGCGCTGCTTTTCGAATTATTGGATGGAACCGAACGGTTTGACACCCTCATGTTCCTTTTTAAGGGGCTTACGTTGAACCGGGTGCTGTCACAAGGTAAAAAAAAATTAGAGATTTGTCCATAGATGCCATTTTGGCCCGTATTAGTCAATTTTTCTTCCGTCTTGATGTATGCATAACCTTACAATTTGCAAGCTCAGCAATTTTTGCTTCCTCTTAGATTGCAAAGACTTCTTATGGATCTGCTTGACGTCAGATATGGATCAGCGAGCCACCCTGGAGCAGATGCAGTGGCACCCGTGGCTTCTTTGATATATATATATTTTTTTACCCACACAAAAACACCCCCAAGATGAAGAAAAATGAATTTGGCAGTTTAGCAAACATTTACTCTGCCAATTCATAAGCAACTGATTGGTGTGGGATTTTTTTAAATTGATTTTTATTTGTTGTTTGTTTTGCTTTTTAAACAAAAATCCGGAAGGACATCCCTTATGTTAAAATCTGGAACGTTCAAGTATTTATGCTGGCATAACTACACGAATTTTTATTAAAACTTTGATGTGACGTGACCCTCGTAAAAAGAATGAAATTCGTCATAACTCATATTTCCCCAGTGATCTTGAACGCATCAAGGCTCCACCCCTGACCGGGCTGGAAAGCTAAACGCTAATCATCCACAGCCGCATACTAGCAACCAAACAACACATTTTTATTGCTAAATTGTCTCGTCCAAACCTCGTCGGAATTAACTCAAAGTCATCGGGTTGTCAAATTCTTATTTTGTTGGCAACTTCACTACAGGGACTTCTTTCTAAGGGAACTGGCTAACAACACTTGGCTAAAAACTCGGGTAAGACTTGACTATACCATGTCGTGTGTAACCAGCCTGTGCTCAGCATTAAAAATTAAATTAACTAACTTCAACGAGGACTTTAGTTTCAATATACCTGATCTTATTTAAATTACAAGTCTGCAATTGTGGTCTTTTTAGGACCTCTTTGCTACGCTTGCTAGTTAGCGTGCTAACTGACAAGGCAGGTGTGGAATTCGCAGCTGATTATGCCCAAAACAAAAAGAATAATAATAATATTAATACTCGCATAGCAGCCTAAGGTGCTTTTGCAGTGTTTATGCATCAAAGGGAACTTATTACACGTTGCATCATTGTTTTTTCTGTAGCTAACGGCAACCCACGGAATCACAACTGGACTTGATTTCTACTTCTCTGATGTGTGGATTTGTGGGTCCACTTCCTGGACCTTTAAGACAGCCCTCGAGCTCGTCTGAAGCACTTGGACCCCACTGTGACGTAGACCCACGGCCCCCCAGTTGCTAGGACCGCAGCTCTTTAAAAAAGACCGCCATGCCCCTGGGTTTGGGAAGAAGGAAGAAGGCGTCGCCGTTGGTGGAGAACGAGGAAGCGGAACCCATCCGCGGAGGGCTCAACGTGGAGGGTTTGGATGGCGAGGTGGTGGTGGGCCTGGGCGACGGCGCCACCTCGGAGGGGCTGCCCCCGCCGCCCGGCGGTATGCGGCCGAGACTCATCTTCCATACGCAATTGGCACACGGCAGCCCAACCGGACGCATCGAGGGCTTCAGCAACGTGCGAGAGCTCTACGCCAAGATCGGCGAAGCCTTCGGGATCCCGTCGGCTGAGGTGAGTTGCTGGAAGGAAGGTTTGGAAAAACCCAGAGGAATTTAAAGTCACTCTCTCTTTTCTCCCCTTAATAGGTGATGTTTTGCACGTTGAACACTCACAAGGTGGACATGGACAAACTGTTGGGAGGCCAGATTGGCTTAGAAGACTTTATATTTGCCCACATTAAAGGCCAAAAGAAAGAAATTGAAGTGTTCAAAGGGGAAGATGCGCTCGGCTTGACCATCACTGACAATGGAGCGGGTTATGCTTTTATTAAGGTGAGCTATTTTGGAACAACATTCTGTGGCAAAGTACACAAAATATTGGTAATTTTTTTTAATCTTTCATCAGAGAATCCGTGAGGGCAGCATCATCCACCAGATCCAGGTGATTAACGTGGGCGACATGATCGAGTCCATCAATGGCCAGCGCCTGATTGGCTGTCGACACTATGAGGTGGCTAAGATGCTCAAGGAGCTGCCCAAGGGCAAGGATTTCACCATCAAGCTGGTGGAGCCACTTAAAGCTTTTGGTAGGTGATAAATATAATAAGGGTAAATTTCTATATATCATAATCTAATATATTACTTGATATAAAACAATACAGATTGACTGGTCCTTAATTGTGGCTGTTTACGACCTCAAAATTAATATTTATTTTTCTACTTATATTGGAGACCAATCAAAATTGACTGATTTATTTTCTTTTAGATTGTTACATTTTTCATTAAAAACAGTCAAGAAAAAGAATTCTTAATCTTATTTCAATGCAAAAAGGGTTTTATAGTCGGCCCAATATGGTATTTTCGTAACATGATTAAAATTGACCAAGGATTGTGTATATATCATTATAACGCACAGTATTGCTGTCTTCCATTAATCACTGTCCCCTTGGTTGTGTGCAGATATGATCAGTCAAAGGTCAGGGGGCTCCAGGTCATCGTCGGGGGTCCAGCTAGGCACCGGTAGGGGGACTTTGCGGCTACGCTCCAAGGGTCCGGCTACCGTAGAGGAAGTGGTAAGCTTAAATGGCAAGACTAATGTGTCTTTTTGTTATTGTTGTTGTTGATTTTGTCCTCCATTTCAGCCCTCTGCTTTTGAGGAAAAAGCCATTGAGAAGGTCGACGACTTGCTGGAAAGCTACATGGGCATCCGAGACAGCGAGCTGGGTACATGACAAGGCATTTTTTTTTAATTTAAGTCCCAGTTTAAACAAAAAAAAGAGCTAAATTATTCATTCCCATCTAGCGGCTACCATGGTGGAGCTGGGCAAAGACAAAAAGAACCCCGACGAGTTTGCCGAGGCCCTGGACGAGACGCTGGGCGACTTCGCCTTCCCGGACGAGTTCGTATTCGACGTGTGGGGCGCTATCGGAGACGCCAAGGTGGGACGCGTGTGAGCGCCCCGGGACCGACGGAACCCGGCGGACTTGTACGTCTATGTGTGTGTTCGCTACTCGGAAAAACGCTGCACAAATGTTTGTTTTGGTTCACGATACTGTACACTCATGCTGTTTGTTATTTTCTTCGTGGAGAGACTTTTCTCCAACGATATTCTCAAAAGTGCTTATTTTATTTTTAGTCTCGTCTTCCCGTGGTTCCCACCCATCAAGGAATATTAAGGTCACTCCAAAAATTATCACTGTCCATAGAATTTTTACAATAATCATAATGTAATGATAAAAATGTGACTTACAAGAGTAAAGTTAGAAGTTAATAAGTAGTTTATAGTGGCGGACAGGGTTAGGAATTTCAAAACGAATAGAAAAATTAAAAAATGGTAAAAAAACATTCTGCAAAAAATAGTAGAAATATAAAAACTGAAACAAAACTACAATGAAGGATAAAAAATACACGACTCAGTATTGTTGAATGTACTACAAAATGTGTTACTGCCAAATTGGTTCTCAAACATTGATGCCTTTTTGTCGGCCTATTAAGGATATTTCAACCAGTTTAGTTAGTTTTTTTTTTAAATATATTAAGAATTAGATTTCATTTCAAACATTCATCCATTTCAGGAATTGTGCCAAACTGCTGCTTTTTGGGAACTTCACTGCCACTCTTGACTTCTGCTCGTTATGCAACTCGGAACAAAAAAAGTAAGCCTTGACGATATTTTGTATCTTAAAACGCTCACAAATCAAGTTATGCACTTATTTTTTTCACCATAGGTTAGACATAAGGAAAAATCGCATCTCAATTTCATCAAAAAAGTGTATTCTCCTAAATTTGTGTTATTCTAAACTTACTATTTTCTTTTTTTTAAACCTTAATGCAATGATAATGACTTTAGCTAATAATTTCCATCTGTTGGCTAAAAAAAACTGCAAAAAAAGCAATGTAGGTCAAAAACTAATTTTTTTGTGCATCCACAGTAAACCTTATTTAAATATTACTTTATCCTCAAAAACACAACCAGTGTAAGTTTGGAAAATAATAGTTAGTATGCTTTAATGTTCCTTATTCCAGTAATATTCCTTTACGGGTTTGAACAGTGTTGACGAACTTAGGCCAAATTGCCTAATGTTGACGTTCTCCATTGGGCAGCAAAGTTACTCCCGCGGGAAGATTTTTTTTCCTTGGCTCGGTAACGGTTTTATATTTCAACTTGCATGGCACGCACTTGCAACGTAAACAGAAGTCGTCGATATTCCGTTTTTTCCCGAGACGACAAATATTGTATCTGCAGTGTTCGTTTTTGTATACGTAACCAACCACTCCACTTTTTTGTCTTGCGAGCATGTTTTTGTTTTTTTTTCTCCAAAGCTGCTGTATTTTATTTACAGAGGAAACAAGTGGTGTTAAAAAAGAAATGGTCATGTATAAATTATAGCTTGCCTAGTTGTGTTGAATTGGCACATTCCATTGCTGATAAGGTAACTGCAGTTTTAGTTTCTTTAGCTAATTTATATAAACACTGGTGTTAAGACTTTTAATTATGTTTATTTGGGACAGATGCAGTTGTTCCCTTGCAGTTTTTTATGCTAGTGTTTTCATTTAGGTGATTTGAAAGGAGGTATAGTGTGTTTTCTATGACCCCGTAAGTGGCGTATTTGGATGCTGAAGGAGAATTCTGTAGCTGTTTTTTGTCCATTTCACCCTTTTTGGAGATGATGTTACTGAACATTCATTGACGACCAATGTGACTTTGTCCAATTATAATGCAGTTCTAATCTAAAGCTACGTCTTGCTTTCCATTATGTCGCTTTTGTGTCATTTTTTAGTTTCACCTAAACACACCCAAGCATTAAAAAGCATTGTTGCTGTTTTGGAGGCGGGGCTATTCAGGTTTTGTTACTTGCTCTGATGATTCATATGAGGCAAAAAAGACATGCTTTTTTTCTCCTTTGAAACAAGTTTCTTTGGTGAAACTTTTTTTATGATTTGAAGGACACATTTCTCTTGCAAAACAACATTTTTTTCTCATTGGAAAGATGTTTACTTTGCAAAACACTTAGTTTTGCCATGATTTTTAACTCTGTAGTGTTGCGTCACATCCAAAGATGTGTGTTTGTTTTTTGGTTTTACAGTATTTCACGGGGTTTGATTGGATTGGATTGATCTGATGTCCAAAGTAAAACAATACAATTCTGCGGAGAGGGAGACAGAAAGATAGAAAGAAAGACAAGGCAAGGATTATTATGAGAACAGAATTCCTGCTGTACATTCAAGGAGATTGGCCCTGCTGGGATGGGGGGGGCAACCAGGGATTTGGGCAATGTCTTCTTAGCTGGGAGAAAGCGCCGGGCTGATGTTGACCAGACATTCGCTGGACTTGAGGCTGGTCAGCGACTTGGAGCTGGGCAGTGAAGCCAGAGAGCCACAAAGACCCAACATGGACGGTGTGTCGTCTTTCCCTGAAATAAGACATGTTTGGGATCCATTGTAATCCAAACCCAGCCCACAGATTCATTAAAAAAAAGCTAAAAGTTAAATTATTTTGATTGAAATGCACATTATAGGTGGCATCTAAAGCAGTCATTCTACATTACCTGCTGAAGTCCAAGCGGCGTCTCCGTTCTGCTTATCGTACGTCCTCTGAGAGTCTGAGTTGAAGCTGATCTCGGCAGAAAGTTGCTCCATGCTGTGGAAACTCCTCCTGGGAAAAGTAAGTAAACATCAATTCTTCTTTTTATTAGGGTTTTATTTCATCTATGCTGGGTTTTTTTCTTCCATCTCCGTTTGGGTACCTGCGGAAGAGTTTGACATCACCCTGGTGGTCAGAGACTGTGGTCCATTGGTTGATAAGTGGGATGGAAAGGTTTTTTCCAAGGTGGGAGGAGTCACAAGGCATTAGAGATGAGCTAAAAGAGAGAGACAGACAGAAAGACGGCAACAATCCTTAATGATGTTAATGGATATTAGTTCTATAAGATAGTAGTGAACTTCAATGCCAAATTAGTTACAGTAATCCCTTGATTATCGCGTCTTCACTTATCGCAAATTCACTTCCATTTTTTTCCGCTACTATTTTTTTAAACCAGTTTTAATGGCATGTTGTAGTAAATATGAAGGATAGTGGAGATGATCTCACAGCTGAGCCTGCAGCTCCAGCACAACAGCTTCCAGCTCCTTCTTTTCACGCTGACTCTGCAAGGACAGTTCATCCACTTTGGCCCTTAGACACTTGTTCTCCGTTTCCACGTTCTTCAGCTGCGACTCGCGAAGGCGTACCAGCTCCTCCAGGTAGCCCTGTACGCAAAACTCATCTAAACACTCAACATTTACAAAAAAATCATGTAAATTGTTGCAAAAAACATTTGTTTTCATAGTCAATCAGTTGTCATTTTTCATTGGCCCATAATCCAAGCTACTCTGTTCACCTTCTGGGCATAGACGATCTTGAACCGCTGCTCCATCTTGCGGCACTTGTTGCTCCAGCTCTCCTCGTCGGTGACCAATGGAATGTAAGGATGCTCGGGGACGCTTTCCTCGCTATTGCTGCTGTCCACACTGCGCCGGTCGTCCTCGTCGCTCAGGCAGTCGTAGCTATCGAGAAAAACGGCGAGTGCTAGCCACGCGTGCTAATCCAAAGATATCCACATCCTTACCTTTGAGTGAACTTGAGATAGGGCGTGTAATCGATCACTGCCGGCGACTTGCCATCCAGCGTTTCCCCTTTTAGGCAAAAACTACATGGACGAAATGTAAATTGGCATCTTTTTGTCCTCGTTAAGGATTTCCCAATTAAATGTTGAGATGAAAAAATAACCTGAAGTCAATGGCACTCAGTCCAATGAGCATGCCAGTCAGTACTGTGGCTTCCTCTCTTAGCATGATGGCGCCGTCGTCGTAGAACCTTCTGTAAACACAAAATGTATGTTAAAATCTTAAAAAAAACTTCAAATCTGGTGGATATTCCTAGAGCTTTGTTAAATTTGCCCACAAATGCTAAAGATCCGGCACACCTTGTCGTCCTGGTGTCCCTGAGGGCAGTGGAGACATATTCCGAAAGACGTTTCTCCATCAGCGCCACTCGAATCCAAGCCCGTCCCTGAGAAGAGCAAAGTCAGACACCAGAGCGAGGCGCGTACTCGAACCCAAACCCTCACCTTGGCTCGAGACGTGCTAATGTTCTCAATATTCTCAATACTGGCAATGCAGTTGTTCTGAACCTTCCCACAGGCCAAGCGGAGGTACTCCCAGAAGCTGCGTTGTCCATCTGAGCTGAACCAGCTGGCAGAACCTGCTCGGCAACAGTGGAGAAGCAACAAACTGGTCAAAGTAGACACACTCCTTCCAATATGTAAGTACTAGGTCAAAAAGTCAAACTTTAAGTTTTGAATCCTTTCTTTAAAAACATATTTTCCATCTTTTATAAACAAATAGCTTTGCTAACTTCGTGAACAGAGTTAGAACAAATAAAACAAATAGAAATACTGTGTTTTTCGCATATTAGCCCCCTTCGCATACCATACAGGAGCAAATTAAAAAAAAAAAACAAATGCTCCAAATCTGCAGGCAATTTTTCCCATTACCTTTAAAGCGATGGCTAAGGATGTGCTCCAAGATGGCGGCAAAGTTGACAAACTCCTCAGCCGAGTCATCGATGGGCTCGGCGGTATACTTTTCCAACAGAGTCTTAACGGAAAACCTAAAAAAAAAACGAAACACAACAAGTGTCTTCATTAGCTTGAGATAAATGCACTACTGTATGCCAACACAGCAGCGGCGGAGGTAGCGGCGGCGTGTTCAGTTCCACGCCATCTTTTCCCTGAGGTCACCCCGATTGTCTTGTGTGCCGTACAAAGCCGCCGTTCACAATTACCGTTACAACAATACAAATAAGCCCCTGTTCTTCCGTGCAGCTTCTGCACACACACACACGGAGCTTCCAGGTCCTTTTGTGCCTGGCGTATCAAAAAGAAGAAGAAAAAAAACCAAGAAAAAAGAAGCCGATCAAATCCATCCCCACCCCCTCATCTGGCTATTTAGGACCGCCGGACATTTCATCTAGCTTTGGATCGGCGGCATCCCAATCATGGGAAACACCAGCATCACCGAGGGCAAGACCGCCCTGGCTGTGGGAAGCACCTCCATCGCTAGGGGGAAGACCACCGTAGCCATGGGGAACTCCTCCATCTTCCGTGGAGTGACCACCACTTCCATGGGAGACTCTACCATCCAAAGACAGAAGACCACCGTAGCTCTAGGACGAGCTAGCTTCAGCCGAGGGACCACCACCACCTCTTTCCGTAAGGCGTTCTTGCCAAAACGCAGGACCACCTAAATGGAACGCCGCCCGGCAACCGGCACGGTAACAAAGAAGAAGCCTAAAACTCAAAGAGACTCTGATGAGAGCAGCTATTCATCCAGAAGAACCTCCTTTAAAAAGGGCCATGTTTTATTGTTGAGTACCAAGAACGCCATCTCCTGGGGTCACTTTTCCATCGCCTGGAGCAGAAGTACGTTAACATTGGGAAAGAGCGCCGTGGCGGTGGGAAAGACCAAAGTCAAGCGAGGGGAAACTGCTAGCTCCATCACCACCTTGACCTTCACCCACGGGACCAAGTGCGCCTCTGTGGTCAGGACCACCCTCGCTAGAGGCGATAAGACGTATAGCTTCATTGACTGGAATTACCAACCGTGAAATTGGAATTTAACTGAAAAGGATGGATGTCAGATTTAGATTATGCTCACCCCCTTAAAAAAAACAAGGATTTAAAACAAAAAAAATGTAATATATAGTCCGTTATAGTGCAAAATAGTATGATGGGATAACAGTAAGTTGCTATGATGGTTTGTAATCAGTGAGAAATTTTGAAAGGAGAGAGGAATGTGTGGATAAAATTGAGTAAGAGTGCACTATAATCACCATTTAAATGTTCTTAACTTTGCTTCTTCCAAAATGAAATCACGTGCAAATGGATAATAAAATCCACTGCACGGAAAAAACATATTTTTCCCCCCAGTTATTTCATGCTAACATTCCAAGGTGTATTTTCTCATTTTAGTTATTTGAAGCATTTACACTTGGAACAATGGCGCAGAACAAAGTGATGTCACCCCCACCGCTCTCAACAATGTCCCCGGTGTCATCAAGTCTGTTGGACAATTACACAACTGTCCCGAGTCTCCCCCCAGCCCATCACCATCTGAACGGGCAGCCCACAACCTACGGGGGGCCGCCTCTGTGCATTCACGGCGACTCCAGAGTGGTATGCGGCCTGTCCGAGCCCACGTCCGGCATCTCAACGGACGCTTTATGCCCGTCGGGGTTCTCTCGGCATCCTGGTGGGCTCGGGATCGCGGCTGGCGTTATTGCAGCGTCTGAGGACTGCACCAGTTTGACATGCCCAGTGTGGACTGAGAGTCTCAATCCAGGCCCAGACCACAACCACCACTACTACGACCAGGACCAGGTCTCGCTCGATGGGCAACACCAGCTTCACCGAGGGCAAAACGGCCCTGACGTTGGGCAGCAGCACCATCAAGCGGGGCAAGAGCAAGCTAGCCCTGGGCAATTCCTCCATCTCACGAGGCAAGAGCACCACCTCGTTGGGTTCCTCCACCATCACCAGCGGCAAGACCAAGATCTCCCTAGGCGGCGCCTCCTTCAGCCGAGGCACCACCACCACGTCGTTTCGGAAAGCCCTATTCCCCAAACGCAAGACGCTCTAGACTTCGTCCTGGCCGGGGGAGGTGACGGGAGCCAAGCACCAAAAGACCAAGCTTCTCTGACGGCAAACCTTAAAAACTGGAATAAAATGGCTTTTGCGCCTGAGACTGTTTTCCGGGCAACATCGGGTCAGTCCATCAGGTCAGTTATTTTCTTATTTATACTGAAAAAAACTTGTTTTGTTTGCTAAGATAATGCTAATGTCAATATTAAAGTAATTCATACCAATACATTCACTATAACAGTCTGTTAAAAATCGCTAGTCATGATATTTCAGATATTATTTTTGCTTCAAACCCAAACTAGGAGCCAACCAGTTACCCTTGGACTGGGTTTCCAAAACAATATGTAAGCAACTTGGTACTGAAAGAAAGGCATTGGGCCTTCAGTGACCTCGTTGACCAGATTTTGCCACTTGAGAATCCAAAGGGAAGCTTCTGTTGTAGACTAGCAGATTACTCTTGGTACCATTGGACACAGAAAAACAACAGCTTTTTTCTCTTGAAAAGTTTCTTTTGTGTTCACTCCCCTCCGCCCCAACATACGCAACCCACTCTCACTGCGATTGGACCAGCGCCCAGCCCACTCCACACTGGCTTTAAATGCCCTCTTGTTCTCCTGCCTAAGCCTTCTATGTACTTTGGAGCCTTCAAGGTCAAAACCAATCAGTTCCAGGACCCAAGTATACCCTTTTCCCCCTAAAAAAAGAATTTGATCCTCATTCAATAGAACCTGCCTTCTTATAAAGACTGTATAGTGTTAAAATCCATACTTTGGTATTGTTCAGTCTTAGGAATTTACAATAGACTGACAAAAAAATAAATCTAGGCCAGTAAAATGAACATTTCCGCTCTTATGGTCGTGTATGCGGATTTTTGATACGCACTGAAACCGATATTTTCATTATTTTAAGACCTCAAGGTCAAACCTCGACTCTATTTCTAATGCTGTCTTATTTTTCAGTCGCATTAGCAGCAGACGATGATGAAACACGCCCTACCGTCTACCGTTGGATGGTCCTAGAGAATTAATGGTTGATGAATCATTCAAGAATATTGGGCCAAGGCCAAAATGGAAAGCGTAACTCTTGTTGGGCGTGTCTTACATCCCGTTTTCCACATATTACAGAGCATTTTGGCTGCAGGTGGACATAAGGAAAGAACATACAGCCAATTATGTTGTAGAAAGTCTCGTTTTGGACCACAATTATTCTAGCAAAGCATTAAAAATTGTACATCTGTATGGTAGGATAGTGGAAATTGTGACTTTTTAAATTATATTTCACATTCTAGTGGCCAAATGTTTGTATTCTCAGTGCTATTGTTTGTTTTCCAGGTTTGCAGAGTCCAAGCATCCAAAACCCCTCGTTAAAAATTGTATAAAAATCCCCCTGCCCTGTTGCTAGGGGCAACAAGAGCATAGCCCGGCAACAGTCTGCAGCCATTCTTCCGTCATCTGCCCTGGCCACAGTTCTTCCTCAGTGACCCCCCCAACACCCCCCCGAGATGTCATCACATGACTTTTGTCGTGGCGTCCGACCACCCGCGACCATGTCGCGCCCCGAGGTTTGTTTTGCTTTCCTCTGCGTTTCACGCAAACAAGATAATTGGCCCTAAATTAATATTATTGCGTTTTTTTTTAGATCAAAATGAAGTAAATTGATTGGTTGATTCATTTGTTAAGTATTTTCCCACCGTATCTCTTCTAGTTATATATTTAACAATAGTATTTGTACTTTGGTTGTAACTAAATTGCATGATTTTGAATTTCAAACTCAGTTTGTTGCATATAATATTTGTAGTATCAATTATATGGATAGGCAAATTAAATAAGCTGTTAGTTATGGCATGTTAAGTTTTTTTTTTTTTTTTGCGTAACCATTTATGACTAATAAACGGCAATAGAAATGAAAATATAACCTCCATAAATAAGATAAACCCAAATATGTATTAAAATTGAAATGAAGCAACTGACAAAAAATAAAAACAAAAAAATAAGTAACTTAGCAACAAAAATAAGCAACAAAAAAACGTCATATCAACCTGACTACCAGGAAAAAAAATGTTGTCCAATCACTTTTATTTTGAAAATCCACAATCTATGTCAAGTCATTGGAATACTGCATATGAAATTTGGTATCATTGGAAAGCCCTGAATGTCCTCTATAGGGTACAAAAGGGGTTAATGCAATTGGGTAGGAGATATTTAACTTTATAGAGGAATAATTTAGACTACTGGGAGTCATTGTCTTTTACTTTTAACCTAGTATTCCCCATTGCATTGTGTTGATCATAACCACCCGCTGATCTAGTAGTATGGCAGTCCAACCAGCTGATGTGGGACCACCATGTCTGCCCTCACCCATTCCAGACCGTGACCTTTAGGTCTGCTGCACATTAGTAAGTGGAAAGAAAAATTGCGTGTCAATAATACTGATCAAAATGTGAATGTGCTTGCATTGTCGGTGTCTTGTCCTCGTGAAACTTGTCATTTATGTTCTAAAAATATATATATCTCTTAATGGATTTTAGAACTGTCCTATGTGGTTTTTGTGAGCTAGATGATCGCAAAGATGTTTTTCTTTTTTTTTTTACACTTTGTGATTCAGTATGCTTCAATGTTTGTGGAACTAAAATAAATCAGGAAGGTTGGATTACAGGAATTAAAAAGTCTTGATAGTTGTCTATTTTGGATTTGGCCTGTTTGTTATTTTTGGGGACAGTATATTTATTTATAACATTGGACAATGTAATAGATGAATGAAAATTGGGATATATGGCAGTTGTAATGTTCAATATTTGACTTATTTTCTCATTGATGTGTGATGTTTTGTGATATTAAGAACATTTAATTTTTTTCAGTTAAGGTCCAGATGCTCCATCGTGATCGCAAATCCTGACCTGTATATGTGGCTACATTTGTGAGGGCAGTATAAAATGACGCATGCACAACACACAGCAAGTGACCCCCGATGATGAAAATGATGATATATAGGACACCTCAGATGGAGAACGATAGAGGGGGAGGAGACCTTGCACGCCCTTGTCCCATCTTAGCATTGGACATCAATAGGATGAAGAAATAACATTTATTTCCCTCACATTTCATATATAGAATAATTTAGCAGGTGATGCTATGGAAACAAATAGGAAAAAATAAAGCAATGTTATGGTTAGGCCTAGGATTAAAAACAAGGAAGGATGTTATTTAAATGTAAATATAAATAGGAATGAGCAAGAAGTAGTACCACTGGGGACTGGTATTTTTTTTTAATCTTGTGCAATGCATGGACGCGGAATGATCTGGCATGTCGTGACATACCTGCACACCGTGATGAGGTTTTTTCTTTCCACTCCGACGCTCCGGGCGGACGTCTTTTTCGACGTCAGCCCCATAGCCATTGCCGTGCGCACACAGCCGGGCTCCATTCGTCCATCCAACAGCGGCGACACCGGCAGCTGTCCGCACCCACCACCGGGCCCCGCCTTCCCTCCGCCGGGCCCCGTGCTGGCTTTGCAGCCGCTGTCCTCTGCGGAAATTGTCGGCCGTTGATGCTGATGAGTGTGCGGCTTGCTGCTGCTGAGGCTGGAGGTCGAAGCCATCAAGTAAGTGCTTTAGTGGTAGATACACTGTTTCCGGTTAAATGCTACAAAATAAAACAAGCTCACGCAAGTATATTAATCACTTCGTTACATTTTCACGTAGTAGACGTAGATGCATTGGCCTTTTAGTCGTAGTTCATTATACTATCTCTTCTTTTAAATGTCAAATATTTGAATTAACGCCTTTACTTGTGTTGTGGTGTTCGTGGTGAAATAATATGCATGTTCAGAGATTTAATTTTGTTTGGTTATGTTGGAGTGATGTGATAGTACAACCGGATCCTTAGGGGGCGCTGCAGGGAAACGCTTCTACTTGTTTACAAACCGTGTGGACAAGATGGCCGAGGGCGACACATCGAAAGGAGGCTCGTGCACTTTCTTATTCAAAAAATCTACTAAGAAGTTTTCAGGACGAAAACGAAAGACCAGTGACAGTGATAAAGGTACCAGTGCTTCATTAATATTGTTATTGTTGCCAATAAGGGTTATGTGTATTAATTCTTACGATAATTGCATGTTCAGATGCAGACAGTGATGAAGAAGAGATCAGTTCCGTGGTCAGAAGGGATAGAAAAGAGAAGCGAGAAAACCCCATGATTCAAAAGGTTAATAACTACTTACTTATTTACAAATATTAATAATAACCAGGAATGGGGATATGGTTGTCATGAATACACTTAGCCCTTAATAGGGCATGTTTTTGTCTTTCCAATTAGCCTAACAATTAGCAATTGTGTTTTATGTACGTACCTATATGTTTGAAAACATATTAAAGTAGTTCTAATTTTAAACTACAGAACGCACTTACTAAGAAAATAATCTCATATTTTATTTGGGTGCAGTCCAAGAAAGTGGAGAAAGAAACCGTGTCATCTAGCGATAGCGACAATGACAAAGAGGACAAGATCACCGTCTCCTACAAATCGAAACGCTCAGCAGTGAGTAGACATGATGACGTCATCACAATCAGTATACAAAAATCATATCTAAACATTAAAACATTTTCCAAAAAGAAACCTGAGGGTCCCGATGACATGGGCGCCACGGCAACCTACGAAATGGACACAGAGCGTGACAAGGATGCTCAAGCCATTTTTGAGAGGAGCCAAAAAATCCAAGAGGTAAACAATATTTCAAAGTGTTTTGATGAAGGAAAAATTAAGCTAAAACTAATATGGATATGGATGACCATGTGTTTTTCTCATAGGAATGGACGGGCAAGGAGGATGATAAAATCTACCGTGGCATCAACAATTATCAGAAATTTATCAAACCCAAAGATACCACCATGGGCAATGCGTCCTCTGGCATGGTCAGGTGGGTAACAAACTACTGTGTTTTTCCCCTTTACAAAGAATCAGTTTTTCATGTGAACATATAGGAAAGGACCCATCCGAGCCCCGGAGCACCTGCGAGCTACAGTCAGGTGGGACTACCAGCCAGACATCTGCAAGGACTACAAGGAGACTGGATTCTGTGGCTTTGGAGGTCAGTTTTAATGGAATTGTTGAAACATTGATGATTTTAACTAGCTTGTTTTACCTCCCATTTTTCATTTTAGACAGCTGCAAGTTCCTCCACGATCGGTCGGACTACAAACATGGCTGGCAGATTGAGAGGGAGCTGGAGGAGGGGCGCTATGGGAATAATGGTGAGATTGTAGGAGGGAAATACAATAATCCCTCCAATATTGCAATTTCACTACATTTGTTTTTTTGTTTTTTTGTTAATTACATTTTTTTTGTAAATTCATAAAAATATGAAAATCCATGCTGAATTTGCTAGCGGAAGCCACTCCTAGGAATCAGCACTGAAGTTAAAAAAAAATAAATAAATAGGGCTGACAGTAATTGTGATTACTGTAATCCATGCCTGTTAATTTTAACTCTGCACTATAGATGAAGAAAATTATGAGGTGAGCAGCGATGAAGAGGATTTGCCGTTCAAGTGTTTCATCTGCAGGGACTCCTACAAAAACCCCATTGTCACAAAGTAGGTGGATTGTTTGATTTTTAGAGCGTGCAGACTGGGGTAAAACTCACTTTTTTTTCCTTTTTACTTCCTCACTAGATGCCGCCATTATTTCTGCGAGACTTGCGCACTTCAGCACTACCGCAAGTCCAAGCGATGCTACGTGTGCAACACTCAGACTAATGGTGTCTTCAACCCAGCCAAGGGTAAGACACTTATTCTACTCTAAAATCCCATTAGGATTGTGATTTAGCCTTAAAATTAAAAATCAGGGGACGTCTTAAACTTAGAAAATTGTAAAATTCAATGATTTTAAGACAATTTTACGCACATGAGGCTTATATGCGATGATAGACAATATTCCATGTTTTTATAGTACATGCTCTTTTCAGACTTGCTGGCCAAAATAGAGAAACGCAAAGCTGCCACCGACCAGCCGCCATCCGATAACGAGGACAACTGATGTCCCGCCTTTTTCCTGAATGTGTACATTGTGAATAAAAATGGTATTTTTTAGCAACTTCTTTTATTGTCAAATTTCATTACATTCATGCAATGGGCCAAATTACGCAACATGCAAACACGCGTGTGTGTGTGATGAGTCAGAGGTAGACCATCTTCTCCACAGAGCCTGAGAGGAAGAAGCGGCCATTTTAAGACAGTGAGTTGACAAGCAGTTCATCAACTCGGAGGGGGAGGGGCGGGAGTAACGTCACTTTTTTTTTTTACACAGGTCGACTTTTGTGGCCAGTGTCAGAAATCCCAGTCATCCACATCTAAGTGGCTGAGGCTCGACTCCAGACTGGCCAATCCAGAAGGAGAAGGCAACGTATGGGATCCCTCGCCGCGGCCAATGGGTGAAGCGGGCCTCAGGAGTTCGGGCAGCGCCTCGGAGGGACGGCGCTTAATCTGAGTGATGGAGGACATCTTGTTAAAATGTGGTGAGGCCTTTTTTGTACCTTTTCACAATTTCCAATTCTATTTGTCAAACCCACCTGTTTGAAGAAAGGGTGGCCAATGAGAGCAGAGGCAGAAGGTCTATGGGGAAAAAAATGGGAATATTCAGACTACTTGCCCAAGGCAATTTCATATTTGACCATATTTGTACCTCTTCTCCGGATCTCGCTGAAGACAAAGCTCGACAAAGGCATGAAAGTGAGGCGAGAAAGTGCGGTTGTACGGGTGTCCCGACGAGGAAGATGAAGCCGGTTCACCGTTGGAGTGGCGGATCCCGCCGACGCTGCCCCCGCCTCCTCCCAGCCCCTCACAAATACCCGAGTCAGCACCGGAGCGTGATGGCTTCATGGAGAGCTCCTCTGGTGGGATGGTGGTGGTGTCCAGCAAGCATGGTACTGTCCCGTTTAGCTTTTCTAGCAGCATCTATGCACAAAAAAAGAGGGTTTGTAAAATTTGTCCGACATTTTGGGCAGAGTTTCGTCTCACCTGTGTGGCCGGCATGTCTTTGAAGGGGACATGTCCGTTAGCAAGTTCACACGCCGTGATGCCGAGGCTGTAGATGTCTGAGCGGAAGTCGTAGCCCTGTAGGTTCTGAAGAGGGAGGTGAATTTTGTAAAAGGCTAACATTTGTAAAATGCTAAAATTGGGTGACGTCAGTCTACCTGCTGCAGCACTTCAGGGCTGAGCCACGGCAACACCTTGATGCTGTTATGCGGAAAGTCGTGCACCACCTTGGCGCGCTGCCCGTGCCGGATCAGGCTGAAGATGCTGTGGAGGCCCGACATGCGCACCTGGCCGTCGGCGGCGATCAGCACGTGACTGGCTTTCACGCTCCTGCCAGAAAAGAAAGTTCAAAACAAGTGAGAACACTTTTTGTTTTGATGCTTAGCTTTGTCAGCTATGCTAAGGCTATCCTAGTTTCCACCTGTGCACATATCCCATTTGGTGAATGTACTCCAGAGCTTTAAGGACGCCCATCAGGATGTACGAGATGGTGAGTTCGCTCATGCCGTCGGGGAAATAAGTGCTGACTAGTTCTCGAGCAGAGCCTGGTAAAAATAACATGTTGATTAGCAAACACATCAAGTATATATTTGAATGTTTTAACCTCACCATATGCCATGAAGGGGGTGATAACCCATAGCTCGTTTTCAGCAATGAAGACGCTCTTGTAGGGCAAAATGCTGGAGTGGTGAAACAATTTGGACACGTGCAACTCTGCCTGCAGGAATAACACCAAAGCCATTTTCTTAAAAAGTCAGTTTGGGTTGTTTTGGGGGGAAAAACAAAGATGGAGGCTTTGAAACAAATGCTAACCTGCAGATAAGCCACCATGTCGTTGGTACATGACTCGAGGTCAATGCGCCGAATGGCCACCAGTTCCCCAGTAGGTCTATAGCGGGCCCGGTTGACTGTCATCAGGTGGTCTAGACCATGACCTGTTAAATAGACAGTTAGGTAAGTTGGATTGTGATGATTGTATGGAAGGTGAATACAAATAAATGAATATGACTGTAAAATGTGATATTTTGTGGCAGTGCTTGGCTTCTAGGTTGACTACCAAAATAAGGAGAAGGACCAACCAATAACAGAGAGCAGCTGGTAGGCGCTGCTGTCAGGAAGGAAACTGCCCATGGTGTCTCGCCGTGGAATGGAATGGGATGTCACACTTTCCCTGCTGTCTTCATGAGCCTGGCCAAAGATGCAACAAGGAAAGAAAACAATTAGACAACCGTCAACAAAAGTTGAGTCAATTCCATTTTGTTCTTCAGACACTCAGTTATTGGATAAGAAATGTCCAATTAACTAATTATTTATTACAGCATTCATGCCATTTTTTAAGGTAGATATCAGGGCATATACTATAATATAGCAAGGGAACATTGTAGTGCATTTTGCAGGTTATAACAATAGATCTAGTGACAAATTGGTGCTGAAAATGGGTAGTACAATCAACAAGCTTCTCAATACTTAATAAAAAAGCACTGTGAAAGTGTGTAAGAGTCCTATTTAAAAAGTGACATTAAGTGGACACATCCTGCAAACTCGCTGTAAAAAATGGTGGTGGTGGAAAAATGTAAGGCCTAGTAAGTCAAAATACTGGTGAAAGACGAGCGATGCCATGCATGAGCACAGCAAAGCATACCGTCCATCTCCTAAAAGCCAAATGACATTAGTGACCACTATTTTTTTCAGACTTTCCCCACAGTGCGAACACACCAGCATCCATGCAGACGCTTACAACAGGCAAAAGTGGGCGTGGCAATGCAGTTACAGGACACTTACTTCCCTGTGAGAGAGTCCCTGAGCTTGCTCTGAAGTAGAAAGACCACATCAGTGAAATAAAGACACATGGACATACTCAAAAGGTGGAAGTATGGTGACTAATGGAGCAAATTCTAGCCTCTAATCCTGAATGTGTTCCATATTTTATGTTTGATTGACAGATGTCACTATCTTCTAGTTTTGAAGCTAAGCCTCACCTCCAAACAGCTCCAAATCCCGCAAGCTCTCGGAACTCAGTTTCTCAGTCACCCAACGCTGATATGGAAGGTAAAGATTCACAGTTTGAATTATTTTTTATTTTCTAAAGGACATTATGATTCATAGGGTAGATGTGACTCACAAGAAAAGACATTGATCCCTTTGTTCATCCAATCTTGAAACCACGTCCTTGGAATACCTCTGTAAGCACATGTAAACATTTTTTTAGATCATAATACATAGAATGGAGGATTTTTTTTAAGGCCAAATGATAAATCACAGTACTCCATCGTCGTAGCTGTTTTGTTGTCATGGTGAAGTGCGCAGGCTAATGAGGCCAACACTCGTTAGCTAAACTAAGCGAATCTTCTTTTACACCAAAATTCCCATAATAATTTGGACATTTTAACGTTTTTACTTACCATTTAAAAATTACAGCGTTTTCCAAGAAAACATCGAGATTAAATATCAACTTTAGGATGACTAAATGAGCTTTCCATTCTCGGTGCGCCGATGACAGCCGACTATTGGTGTCGCGTAAAATAGACGCCAAAAGAAGGCGGTGACTTAGTAAGTGGTCCTTATGTGATGACGTAAAGCTTTTTTCTTCTGCCTCGAAACACTTCAACGGTGCTTTGGTGGATATCACACATAGAGGTAAAATAAGAATATGTTGGTAATTGCGCCTCACAAAAACCGCAATGTCATCTGTTGTGTTACATGTAATTTAATGCATTTTGCTTCAACGATGAACAAACACAGCCGAAACTCATCTCGGCCTCAGGTCGTGGCCTGTCGATCATGTTTGTTAGTGCTAATGCTAACACTTGTCTATCCTACGCTAGCTACATTAGATTTAGAAAAACAATCCCCTCAATTGAATCAATCGTCTGATTTTTACATTCTATGTCATCAATTGTAATGCGTAGTTTAACAGATTTTTTAGATCGACACTGAACGTACCCCCATATAAAAGTAGATATCAGTAATAGCAATATGATAATATAATAATATTAATTTGCCATTAGCCAACCCCAAACTAAGTTACTTCCAAAATACTGGGATACAATATTTAACTGTTTTTACAATCTTATCCTTTAAAATGGCTTTAGGATCAGGCCTTTTAGTGCTTTCTTGACCCAATTACCACTATATTTTTAGTTTTGGCTCCATCCTGTGGTGTTTTAGAAACTAAAATGAGATGTTATATGTTCCACAGCACAACCATGAATTGGAACAAAGGCGGTCCTGGTGTCAAGCGAGGCTTCGGTTTTGGGGGCTTTTCCCTTGGTGGTGGGAAGAAAGAAGAACCATCCCTCAATCAGAAATCCCACGGCTCATTTGGGGCGTCGGGATCGGGCAGTGGTGGCTATGGAAAGAAACAACTTCCGGCGTTCTACAAAATCGGCGCCAAAAGAGGCGCTTTCGATGAGGAAAACGCGTGAGTGTTTAGTTCAACTTTAAAGATGATTGATATGACATTTTGGAAAGAAAAAAAGTATTGTTTTCCTTGTTAGGTACTTTGAGGATGACGAAGAGGAGGCTGGCGCTAATGTAGACCTGCCGTACATTCCGGCGGCGAATTCGCCAACGCGTCTGCAAATGAAATCGGGCGCCGGCTCAGACAGCGACGATGATCCTTTAGATGCATTTATGGCCGAGGTTGAGGTAAGTTAAATATGATAGTTTATCTGTACTTTGTTGAGATGTCATTCTACAGGGTTAAAAACAACACATATAGTCAATCATTATAGTATTTTTTATTTTTGTGTGTTGACAATTTTTTTTTTTTTATTCACTAGAACCAAGCGGCAAAGGACATTAAGAAAATCGAGGAAAAAGCAGCAAAGTAAGCCTATCTTTACTTTCTTTTGGCATTCTTTAGTGGGTGTTTATTTTGTCTTTTAGTAAAATACCCGTTATTTCAATAGATTGGTTTGTTGTGTGGCACAAAAAAAAGCATTTCTATTTTGCTTTTCTGACGTAAATGGTATGAAGGAGTTTTAGGGCCGCGCTGAAAATATGCCAACAATTTATTGCCAATACTACAAAAAAATAGGGTGCATAAGTACAAAAAAAACGTCCTTATAATACAAATGTAAAAATATCTTTGAACCATTACAACTAAAATTGATTATTTCACTTCTAACCTCCTTTTACAATTCAACTACTATTTATGTTCTATAACTACATTGCACTTTTAACTTTTTCCTTAATAACATTACAGCTTAAATTCAGTTAATGTGACATATTTCTTGTCATATACATTAACTTCATCATATCTTTTAATAATTTTTATAACAGTTAAATGTTTTTCCATTGTTAATATTATTCTATAATTTCACCTGGAATATTATACAATTGACAAAATTATAATATTTCTTGTAAGTTGGCAACATCATTTTTATAGGCGTTTTGGTTGAATTTAGTATTTCCAATGCGGCCCTAAAATTCCTTTGTATCTGCAGTACAGGTAAGCACAGCTAGGTGCGTGCTCACACAAGTTTTGGGTGGGCGGGGGGTTTTCTATTTTGGGTGTATGAACGAGCCGCAGGGAAGTTTTTTTTTTCTCCGCTTGTCTTTTCAGGGGTATTCGTGATGACATTGAAGAAGAAGATGAACAAGTGAGTAGTGAGCCCCTTCACGATTACTTGAATCATTCAATCACAACTCTTTTATCAAGTGAGGAAAACATCCGCCACTCCTCCTTTACTACATATAGCTTTCAAAGGAATATCAGTATGTATTTTTACTTTTGTACGTTCGTTTCGTCAAGACAACTAAGCATGTTTAGATCACTTAAAATGATTACTAGGTAATAGGAAAAAGACCTGCATAATGCTCAATGTGGTTATTTCTGTTCTAGACGTATTATTGTGCTTTCTGCAGGAGGCCTACTTTCGCTACATGGCAGAGAACCCCACTGCCGGCCTGGTGCAGGAGGAGGAGGAAGAAAACGTTGACTATGACAGTGATGGCAATCCTATTGCCCCCATAGCTAAGAAAATCATCCTGCCACTGCCCCCTATCGACCATTCAGAGGTTTGCCAGCCATCTCAGTCTAAATGGCACTGAAATTACAGCCCAGTGTAAATTAATTGTACGTCTTGTCAATGTCAGGCAATGACATAAACATATTTTTTAAGTTATGTTGAATTTGTTTTTATCCATTTTAGTCATAGAAAATAAGAACGTTAATGATTAATAGTGTGCAACAGTGGCTTTACAAATGTTTGCTGTTTTTACAATTCTTATTACAATTTTATTATGAACTGTTTAATCAAGATAGAAATTCTAGTGAGATTGTTGGTCGAAATAGTTCATTATTGTTAAATATTTTTTATACACTTTTAACATCCAATTTTTTTGTCTTCAAATAGTTTAGCAATGTTTTTTAATGAGTTTTTTTCATCTATATTGCATGGTTTTAAAAAAAACAACTAAAATATGTATTTCTCTTCATATAGATTGAATATCCACCATTTGAGAAAAACTTCTACAATGAGCACGAAGAGCTTGGCATCCTGACAGGAACGCAGGTGGTAGAACTCCGACAAAAGCTCAACTTGCGGGTAAGTATTCCCAATTGATCGTCTTCTACTCTAAATACCATTTTTCCTAATGACAAATTCCGATCTTTTAGGTGTCTGGTGCCGCACCCCCTAAACCCTGCACCAGCTTTGCCCATTTCAGCTTTGACGAGCAGCTCACGCATCAGATCCGCAAGTCAGAATACACGCAGCCCACTCCCATCCAATGCCAGGTAAGCCAACCCCCTAAAAATAGAATTGTGAATTATTTACATGTGTATCTACTCCATTCATTTCTAGGGCGTGCCCATTGCATTGTCAGGCCGCGACATGATTGGCATCGCCAAAACTGGCAGTGGCAAAACGGCAGCATTTATTTGGCCTATGTTGGTGCACATCATGGACCAGAAGGAGCTGGAACCCGGGGATGGGCCTATCGGCATCATTGTGTGCCCCACTAGGGAACTCTGTCAGCAGGTATGAGATTAGATAGATAGATGGTTTAGGGTTACTCATTTACTTTGCAAGACAGGGATAAAGTAACAACAATAAGTTCAAGTAGGGTTTCAATTGAGTGTTTCAGGCTAAGGTTAACACACTGAAGTACTCTAATACTAGGGCCCCCCCCAAGGTTAGAAATTCATACCTGTCAACCTCAGCCAATTAATTGCTCCCCTTATGTATGAATGCAATTTTCCTTATTAAGTGGTTTTAAATAATATATGCAAATGCAACGCAGCACATTTTTACTCATATAGGGCGCACTTAAAAGTGTAACATTTTCTACAAAATGGACATGGTGTCCAATCAGTATGCACTAAATTCAAGATTCTGTAGATGTCGCTGACAGCTTGGCTGTCTGGGTACATTGCTTGCTGACGCGCTATATTGGGTATATCATGCTTAGAGCATGACAATAGTAGCAGAAAACAAAAAAAGGACTTTAAAAAAAAATCCTGTGCACAATTTTAAATGATTAAAGGGGAAAAAAGGTAAAATATGAAAACATGTTGACAAGTGTGGAAGTTAGTTTTCAAGCAGTGTCAGGGAATATTGCTAAATTTAGGGATTCTAACACTCTTAATAATTGTCCAGATTCACGCTGAATGCAAGCGTTTCGGTAAAGCGTACTCACTTCGCTCCGTGGCGGTTTACGGAGGAGGCAGCATGTGGGAGCAAGCCAAAGCTCTGCAGGAAGGCGCAGAAATTGTAGTCTGCACTCCGGTAAGGAAAATACAACACTTATCGACAACGTTATGGGAATGCAAATTGAGATGAAATGTGAGCTTTTTTTTCTCCCTTCTTTCAGGGTCGTCTGATCGACCACGTTAAAAAGAAGGCCACGTCCTTGCAGAGAGTTTCGTACCTGGTTTTTGATGAGGCCGACCGAATGTTTGATATGGGTTTTGGTCGGTAAAAAAACACCAAATCTTCATTTTGTAGACTAAAGAAGTAACTCTTTTTTTATTGGTTTCATTTTTCCAGAATATCAAGTTCGATCTATCTCCAGTCACGTGCGTCCAGACAGACAGAGTGAGCGCCATTCTTTTTTTTTTTTTTCTTCCTCATTTCCTATTCATAAAGCATTTTGCTAATGGGTATGTTTACTTGCCACAGCACTTTTGTTTAGCGCAACATTCCGGAAGAAGATTGAAAGGCTGGCTAGGGACATTTTAGTGGATCCTATCCGTGTTGTGCAGGGAGATATTGGAGAGGTGCCTTTTGTCATCATTTATGTTATAATCACATCAAAAAACATGAGTCGGTGGACTTATATTTTAACTTTTTAATTTTTTTAGGCCAATGAGGATGTGACTCAAGTGGTAGAGATGCTGCCAAGTGGCGCAGACAAGTGGAACTGGCTGACACGCCGCCTGGTGGAGTTCACGTCCAGCGGCTCGGTGCTGATCTTTGTCACCAAGAAGGCCAATTCAGAAGAACTGGCCGCCAACTTGACTCAAGAGGGCTATAGCCTGGGATTACTCCATGGCGACATGGACCAGAGTGAGAGGAATAAGGTCATCACCGACTTCAAGAAGAAGAATCTGCCCGTTCTGGTGGCCACAGATGTCGCTGGTGAGATGGCAGATATCTAGAAGTTGAAGATGAAGATGATATTACATTATTTTCCCTACCATTGTCCTTTGTAGCTCGCGGTTTGGACATCCCATCAATCCGTACAGTGGTCAACTACGACGTGGCACGAGACATTGATACGCATACGCACCGTATTGGCAGAACGGGTCGTGCTGGGGAAAAAGGCGTGGCCTACACCCTGTTGACCAACAAGGACACCGCCTTTGCCGGGGATCTTGTGCGTAATTTGGAAGGAGCCAATCAGGGTGTTTCTAAAGAATTGATGGACTTGGCCATGCAGGTAAAGTGGATATTTTGAGATCAATTATAATTCATTATAAGTCATTCTTTCAATCTTAGGGGTGAAATACAGTAGTACCTTTTACTTACAAACTTTTTTTCCTCACTTGAATATTTTGTAAGTAGAGTAGTACTTTATATGTAAATTCCAGGCCACAATAATGTTACCAGGACAATTTCAAGTAATTCATAAGTTGAGGTATAACTGTATTTGGACAATTGTCATATTTTCAGTTATGATCACATATATTGTGTATATTTAATCTTTTTTTTAATTTCATTGTAGAATCCATGGTTCAGGAAGTCCAGATTCAAAGGTGGTATGGGAAAGAAGCTAAACATTGGCGGTGGAGGACTCGGTTACAAGGAGAGACCTGGATTGGGCGCCGATACGTCTGTGAGTTTTTATGGTTATCAAATGAAGTTAAAAAAAAAAAAGGTTACTTAAACACGGGGTGAAAGAAACTTTTTTTGGCTTTGTAGGATCGTAGCAGCAGTGGGGGGTCTTCCATGAGTGGCTACGAGGGTTTTAGCAAACCTAACACCGGGGCCATGGGAGACCGCATATCTGCCATGAGACAAGCCTTCCAGGTAAAGGGAACCCTATCTTTTCTCTCACTGTATTACATCAAAATCTGTGGTAAAAAGAATCATTTGACTCTTGATCTTCCCAGAATCAATACAAGAGTCACTTTGTGGCGGCATCCGGTACTTCGCCCAAACTCAGCGCCAAATCTAGCAGCGTCTCCGGATGGACCAGCGCCGGCAGCTTGAGTTCAGTGCCCACCGAGTCGTCCAACGGCGCCGAGCGAGCCCAGGCTGTCGCCGCCTCTTTTGCAATACCGGGCTTCGCCAGCGCCGGTTGCCTAAGCAGCGTGCCCGCCGCCAAGAGCAGTGCGCCGATGCCCTCGCGGGAACGCAGCGGTGAGCGGGAACGTAGCAGCGAGCGGGAACGTAGTGGCGACCGGGAACGCAGCAGCCGCCACGGCGACAACCGCAATGGCGACGAGAGCAGGAGAGAGAGAGCGGACAGAAAGGGCGAGAGAGACAGAGAAGATGATAGCTTCGCCGTGCCAGAGCCGCCCAAACGTAGAAGGAGCAGGTGGGACAACTAACTGAAAATCATTCAAGTTAAATGCAGTCCATGTACAAAACCGCCCCCTTCCCATTGAGATCACTTTGGTTGTAGCGTCAAGGAATAGTGTGAAGCCCCTGATTTCAACCTGGAAAATATGTGCCCTCTGGTTTGGGGGGGATTTTCACTCTTTGCAAATGCTGTAAATGATCTTTCTTTTGCATTTGAAATTGGGTAGATAGGCAGTGAGTAGTTTATAGGGAAAATGTTTAAATGCAAATTTCAAAAAGTTATTTTTAGTGGGCAGTTATATTTTCCAGTGCAATGAAATGTGCATAAAATGATATTGATGATATTCTTGGACTTTTGGGGAAGCAAATTGGGCACATTAGCAACAGTATTAATGAAATCAATTAACTGCTACATATTAAAACAGAAGTGAAACCTTATTAAAATACCGAACAATAATGATTAAATACACACATGACAACGACACACTGACCAAAACATTTGCTTAGCCATCTGTCCAAGTTTACATCATAATAAAGCAGAAATTAGCTTTATTGTGCATCATCCATGGCTTAACCCTTTCCGCACGCTGTATCTTGACGTTCCTCCATTCACTAGATGTTTTTCAGACTCCATTTTGTTGTGCTCCTGTTTACAAACTGGATTTCTGCTGTGTGATTGATTTCTCAACTACTTTCTAAAACCAAGCTAACTGTGGTTTGTTAATATAGAAAAGAAACGACTGCAATGAGATCCAATCAGACCCACTGGTTGTTTTTCTTGTATATGAGTCATAGTGAAAAATTCTTTTGTCTTTCGTGTTTATTCATTTCTACAAAAATGTTTTGATTAAAAACTCTTAAAAAATGAACTGTTTTAATGACACTCATCGTCACACTGAAACAGACGTGCATTTCGTAGCTATGTAGTGTTTATTGGATTGACTAACAAGACCTGGCATCTAGTCAAAAAGTCAATGGAATTTAACCAAAAGCTGGTTTTAATGCCCATGGTGTTCCTCTTTGATTGGTTATCAACCGAGCAGCTTTAGCCCCAGAGAAAATCTATGGGATGTATCTCACTCGGCTTCCTCTTGCCAATATACAACAGTCCAGATGGCCTGAAAGGTCCTTTTTAAAAGCAGACAAAGCAAAGCTGCTCTAAAAATACAGTTTCTACTTTCACTATGCCGCATTGTTGGCACATTGCCACTTACAGCACTTCTAAAAAATACACAACTTTTCTTTCCTTGAAACTTAAAAAAACTGATTTAATTGGCAGCCATTGACGGCAACAGACGTCCAAAACAAATCATTCAAAGGTGGATCTCAAGTAAATTTAAAAATAAGGAATACATACTAATTGACCGATTTAAAATAAGGTAATTAGATGGCTGACTAAAAATAATTTAACAATATTTTAGTAGAATTAATGTAATGTTTAGACTACTTCAGCGAAAGTCGTACGTTCAAGTACCCTCGTCACAGTCGGACCTCATAAATTCTGATGGCGATTGATTAAACGTGATCAAAACGTGTATTTTCCTTACACATGTTTTATAAAGAGCCTATGACAAGATCATAAATACGACTATTAAAAAGATTACCGTACGTTTTATGTCTAAAAATAAACATAGCCCTCGTACGACGTTTGACTTGTCCGGATTACCCTCAACGCATCAGCAGACGAGTCCGCCCAATGGCATGCGACGTCCTGTTGGTGGGGGGAAGAAAAAAGGCAGGGTATAGAAAGCGGAGAGCGGAAGACACACAATCACTCACCTGCATCTGCTTCCACAAAAAGCTGCACAAACCCCGGAATTGACACGAGAGTTACCCCGTCAAGACGCCCAGATGGTGAGTCCTCAACCCCGGTCCCTTTCCTCTCCTTTCCCCGCATTCGAACTCTCCCTCCCGGCCGCGACGCTGCCTTTATGTGAGGCGATGATGTCCGGATTGTCGAGGAGGGGGGGATGCTCCATGCTAGCCGTCTATTTTTACACAATTAAAACTGCATTTTTCTAATCAAACCAAACAATCTAACCTCTTTATATGCACCCTTGGTTCTAAATTATGTTGTATATTAAAAGTTATCTTGCTGGGTTATTCTAAATTGAACACAAAGGATGTTTGTCTACCGCAATTTGTGCTTAATGTTCAGTATTGAATGCCTTTAATCAGAAGAGTCGTCTTTTTTTTTTAGGAAATGGCTTTTGTCTCGCCTTTTGTGTCTCAAGTGTGTTGTAATACCAGTTTCACACAGTGTTAGAAATGCTAGGCTTTACATTTGTGAACAAAATACAAGACAGCTAGTGGATAAGTCACAAACGGAACAGTGGGTACTTTGGCACTCTCGATTTACAAGTGCGTGATTGACAGGCTGTCATTTTAATTATGTGCTAATTATTGTGGTTCTCCGACCGTGTGGTTCAACTGGTATTCTTTAAAATTATTGTTTCCCATAATTAGTGCAGTTGGAAACCTACGGAAGAGAAATAGAACCCCTGATGCAAAAAATATCTATGTGCAAGCTATAATAAAATTGATATAATTTTGGGTCTTTTTTTAACATGTGTTATTTAATCATCTGGACATGACGTCACAGAAGACAAAAAAATCCAATTGGCATACATTATTATTTAATGCCTTCCCAAATTTTGCAAAATTAGATTTAATTGAATGCTTTTATTGTCATGTGTTTTTGTTTTGTTTTAACTGAAAATTGTGTCATCTCACTAAAAAAAAATGGCCGGAATTTCATTTTTTTTTGCTGAAACCTATGAGAATTTTAAAAAAATTGCTTGTGTAATATGACTTGAAGTTCTTTGAGAAGCAGGTTTGTGTATCCACACAATAACAAATTGGTTTTCTATCCACAATGAATGTTGTATTGCTTTAATGAGTTGGAATTTACTTTTATATAGCTATTTTCTTTGGGTTATAAATAGCACTCGACATGGAAAAGAGCTGCACGCTTGGCTGAAGTTCTATCTGAACTTTGGCTATGTCCCCAGAAAGGAAGTTGCTGTTGCAAAAAAAATGCTGCATCACCCATCTGGGGATAGATAAGCAATGGGAAAGAAGATGAATATATTCCTATTCTTCTTAACAGACATTTACCATATTTTAAGGCAATTTTAAATGGGTGGCTTATATGCGAGTGAATACGGTAACTGTTTTTTTGCTTCATACCAGCGCCTCTGTTTTTTCTGTGCATAGCTAGTGACTACATTGTGGATTCAACCAATACATGTTGAGGCCGTAATGGAATGTGACTGTCAAAAACAGGCTACATTTCTTTTTAGCTAATTGCTCTTGCATGTGTGGCAAATATTTGTACACCAATAAAAAATAACATGAAGCAATGAAAAGGGGTTAAAATACTACAAAGGGGAATGAACATTTCTGTATGTATAGCTTTCAAATTAATAGTTTAAAGTTTGAGTTTAATCCAAAAATACAAGCTATTTTTTTGTAATAGGTAGTTGTAGTGTGAATTTAATTTCCAATGTCTGCCAACCTGCTATGAAAGTGCTCCTTGTTTCTGTTGAGACAAAAAGCTGCTTTATTTCTATTCACTTGCTCCTCCGAATCAGCTGCTTTATGCTTCCTAATTTATTAGCTGAGCAAGTACCCTAGCCCAGACGAGCCTGAGCAAGAAGCGTGTTGTAACCACTTCCTACCCTCTTTCTTTGCCTCTAATTGTACATATAAGGAAACCTTAGCTAGCATGGCGGCTCCATCAAACTAAGAAGACGGAATAGACGGAAGCCTGTTTCTTATCTGGCAACTTTTAAATTTTTCCCCTATTTTATACATTTCTTTGGTCATTTCAAATTGTGTATGCCGTATTACAACTGTTTACATTATTTTTTAAAGTACTTTTTATAAAACAAATCTTGTTTTACCCATTTGAGTAAATATGTGCTATAGAAAACTCTCAGACCAGGTTTTCAGCCTAAACTGGAGTTCAGTGGTTTTTATTCAAATCAGCCTAAAATTTACAAATCATGGACTCCAACTGTAGTTATATGTCAATATTTTATACCTGATGAAAAGAGTGTTGCAGTATTTTTGTTTAAAACAAGGTTTTTTTTTTTTAAGGGAACTGCACAGTCACCTATAGAGCCAGCCCTTGTTGATTTGTTGGATTTTTTTGTACAAAATCTTGCGTTGGAGTAGCTTTGTCTTGAAATATTTTGTAAACAAAGGTGGCATCTGCATATTTAACAGTATTTTTTTCAGTTTAGGCGTTTGTATTTTTTTAAAATATTTGACACGGTGGTGCAATTTTAGCTTTCTGTCCTCTGGGATATTATCTAAAAAAAAAAAATCAGATGGGAATGAGCGTTTAGTCGTAAAATCAATAAAGGTACAGTGAGAACATACTTTTGTTCTTAAACTGACGCGTATCTTTCAAATCCTTTCTCAGGACACCAGAAACACTGAGGAGAAACCAGTTCAGCGGTCCAAGGTAAACAACCTGTGCTTGCGTTTTTTTTTTTGGTTTCTAACTCTAAATAAAAAAACACCCAAACGGTGAAAAGTCCCAAGCGGTTGGGTTCATTCTGCGTCCAATCACATCTCCCAGCCAAGGCTAAATGAGCTTACGTAAGAAAACCAATTTAATCAGACAAGTTAAGGCCTGCGGTTATTTACTCTTGTCCCACTTTGATGCTCCTCGGCCTTTCGCGAGCAGGACAGGCTGCTCCGTGTCATCAGATAATGTTCTCTTTTAGTTTTTTGGAAGCAGCTTGTGGTTGTATGACTCGAGGGTTTTTTCAGAAGGTTCTGTTCTCTGAATAACTAGACAGAAATTCTCGTGATGGTGAGGCAGACCAGTGTTCTTTGATTTTTGTTTTTGTTATGGTGGATTTTTTTGGGGATATAGCAACCCAAGATAAAACTGCTTAAGCAGAACCAGAACAGTTGCCATTTGGGAGCTTCTCTTTACCTGGTTAAATTATGTTTTAGTAGCTAAAGGGCTTATTTGGTTGAAAAAATGGGTGGAAAATGTCTCAATGTTTCACATCCACCGTTGTGTGTGTTAAGTTTACGTTCGAATGTTATTTGCGCATTTTCATGTTGGGTGCTTTTTGTTTACAAGGTTGTGTCATATGGGTCATGTCATTGGTTTGCATGTTGCTTGTTACATCCACATTATAACTTCATTTCTACTGTATTTTTTGTTCAAAAATATAACGTGGTGCATATTTTTACTCACACACATGGGGCACACGTAAAAGTCTAAAATGTACGACAAAGTGGACGGCTTTCAGCCCTGAAAATAATTTTTCTTACAATTTTTTTCTCATTTTGGTGTTTTCTCTCATCTTTCATACAAAATTGGGACTTTTTGACCAATTTTAAAGAGTTTAGTTGGTTGTTGTGTGAGGACTGTGGAACAAATGAGTTTAGATAGAAAGTACACCTCTACTTACGACATTTTCAAGTTACGAACCAATTACTTTTATAAGTACTTGCCTTCCATTCCCAGTTGTGGCTGTTACAATTCCACCAAATACAATTTGCTCATTTGTAGTCTTTCATTGAAGAGTTCATAAAATAAACTTCTCAACAAAGTATACCTTGTTTGGTGTATGTGTTTCAGTCTTTCAGCTTCAAAACCCAGAAGGAGTTGTGCACATCTTGTGAGAAGACGGTCTATCCAATGGAGCGACTGGTGGCCGACAACCAAGTCTTCCACTCCTCGTGCTTCTGCTGCAAGCACTGCAACACCAAACTCAGGTGATCTCTCTTTTCAATTGCGCTCTTTGTATACAAACTGTAGTACTTATTTCTATGGAACGTAAAAAATTGGCTATTTTATGGTCTTGTTTCTCCATCCAGCCTGGGAACCTTTGCCGCCCTGCAAGGTCAATTCTACTGCAAGCCACATTTCAAACAACTCTTTAAGAGCAAAGGCAACTACGACGAGGGTTTCGGACGCAAGCAACACAAGGAGCGCTGGACCGCCAAGGAGTCGGAAAACATGACCAAGACGGCATGAAACCATACAAAAAAAAGGTGACATCATCGCCTACAATCGTTTTTCCTTTTTTTTAACCTTCCATAATTTACACCACTGTTTTGTTATTATTATGTTTCTCCAAACTAGTTGATTGTGACCAAAAGCCTTCTTGGCTATGGCGAGGAGGGTGGGGTGTGAAACCGTTGTGTAGTTTGTTTATTTCTTATTCATTTGCAACCATTTTATTACAACAGCAGGAACAATTTTACAAATACACACATACACACACACACACACACTTATACACACACACTCAGGTCAACTATCCCAGGCTCTTTATTGGCAGTGTCACCCAAGGATTTTTTACAATGTTACAGCAGTCTCGAGCACCTAACGGGGCATCAAACAGGGTACTGTAACGTGACCTCGCATAATTTTTTTATCGTATCTGCGTGTGTGATTCATTCTCATTTTTTTTTCTATACACGTGGTCGGTAGGAGTCGGTCCCAACGGCCTTATTTTAACCACTGGATCGGCCTTTAAATGACATAGTTATTGGTTTTTATTTCATTTTCAAGCACCTGGATCGTTTTTGGGTGAATTTTCTGTACATAGCGCTGTCGTTTTTTTGTGATTGGTGACTTAACCTCTATTATTCATCAAATTGGACATTGTTGAAAGCCCACATGTCATTTTAAAAATCATTTTTATGACCTTGTTAGCTAATCTTCATTAAACTTAGTTGCATATTTTACAATAGGACAGTCATTGAACGCAACATGACAAAATGTCACAAAATGCATTTAATGTTTGTGCATGTCATTAAACATGGCAGGCATAGATAATTCCCCAATATTTTGGCCCCTGGACCTATATTCCTTCACAAAAATGGGGCCCTTATCTCAATTAAATTATGCATGCTGCATGTTTGACTGCCAGTGTAGAGCGCCCCCTGTTGTTGACACACTGGCTCATATGAGAAAGTATCGTAAAGAACAATTTTAATGCCTTTTTTTTTTTTTTAAACAAAGTTGCCTCTGTTTGCGATGTCCATTTCAATTGACCCACAATGAAATAGCATTTTAATGTTTGTTTTGACGACAAAAATGAACGCATTTTAGGTACTTCACTGACACTTGAATGACTCAGTTAATTTTATTACTGTGAATCGAGCATGCTGTGACCAAGAAACGGATTGATATTTGCATTTTTAAGAAGAAGCCTTAGAACCATCTTTTGAATTATGTCCTTTATCATGCCTTTTTTTTCCAAAAAGTAGACTACTCATGCCGCATTCCCACTCGCCTCACGCCTCCACAAAATGTATAATATTTCTAACTACTGTTACATGTGTACGTGTGATGAGTTTTTAAATGGTAAATGCTTAAAAATCAAAATTCTTGTACTGTATGTGGAAAATGTTGTCTTTTGTTTGTCACTCAGCAAGGTACAAATGTGAACATCTTTCTGTTGATGGTTTTCAAAAAGGAGTCATTTTTGCTCTGGTAGACTACTTTTACTACTACTTTTAAATGTATGTCTTTTTACAATGTGAATTTCTTTATTTTTTATTTACACTTGACCTGTGGCTTGAGGTGGCCTTACAGCAAAAGAACGCTTGAACTCCACTTTGTGGTCTTCCTTCTGTTCCCTTATTTTTTTCTTTAAATGCTCTTTATTTACATTTAAATCGCCCTTTATTCTATGTCTCAATATTTTGAGCATTTGTCATGTTTCTTTTTTTTTACATGCTTTTGGATGAAAAATAAAAAATGCTGGTGTTGGTTTAAACATTTGAATCAAGTGTTTTATTAGCTCATAATTGCAGGATGGAGACTATATAATTTATAATTTTACAAATATAATAATGTTATTCTAATTTAAAGTGATTGGGAACGTAATCGTGAATCAATTTGCTGTAAAAGCCGAAATTTCCTTTCAGACTTGAACGCATCTCTTGCGTCACGTTGCTCCGCCCACACGTGACGCGTGCGTGTCCTCGCAGTCACACATTCGAAGTATGCGCGCTCCCGTGGCTGCACGATGCAAATTTGTTTGCTGAACAAACAATTTCAGGATGAAAATACGTTTTATGGACCATCTGGACGACAAAATGCGGTGGAAATTTAGCAGGAAGGACGCGAATATGTTGGGCTCTTTTTCCACTATGTTTTGGAAGTTAAAACACGAGTTCCGGTGTTAAAATGACTTTTTTTCTGTCAGGAAGTTGGAGGTAGGATTGTACGCTTTGTTTTGCTCGGAGAAAGTTATGGTAGACTAATCCTATCGTGCCGATGCTTTATTTTGTTACTTTTTCCTGATATTATCGTTTAACTGAATCGGAAACGAACCGAATTTGGACGAGTTTTGGCGTAACTCTACTCGGATTCCCTTGCATACTGTATTTTTTGCCCCAAAATGGATTCCTCTACACTAAGTCAACGGTGCATCTTTTCGAGCATCTCCAGATGTTTTTCGCCATCATAATTGGCATGTTTTTTCAACATGTCAGCCCTCGTAACATCTCGGAAGCAACAAGTCCAATCTAACCAAGCCCCCTCGTGGACCTTTTAAAGTTTGTTTTTATCGTCGTGGACAAGTGACCAATTTTGAGGGATGAGAATGCGTGGAATACGAGGACCACATCTGGCTTCGTGGGAGCGAATGACCATACAGGTGAGTACTACTAGTACCCGAATGTGACGTCACGTATACCCCTAAAAATGGCTTCATCAGGACTTGCATGGGATACATAAATAAAACAGTGAATGAATGCTCATATTGCATCTAAATATTTGAAAATGAGCAATATTAATATGTTCAATGTTAATATTTGGTAGTTTACCTTTTTTTGGGTTTTTCAGTGCTGTTGATAATGCTAGAGGTTTAATTTTAATCATTTTTGTGTTCTATTCTTTATTATTAATCTCAAAAATATTTAGGATTTTCTAATTGTAGTTGTATTTTTCAGTGCACTTTTCTATATTTTGATGATTCATTTTATAGTATTGTGTTGCCCCAATGCTTTTTGTTAAATGTAAATTCGTGGCTCAAGAATAATAATTTATTTGGATATTTTAGGGGATTAAAAAGGCTGATTAGTGATATTTTGTATTCAATTGCATTGGGCTCACAAGACAAAAGCATCCCATGTACGAGTTATGATAATATAGTGGAATAAAATGATGACTGGGAAAAACAGGCTCAGACTAAACAGCCGTAAGAGTTTATAACAGTTTGTGGCGGGGGCCTTGCAAATCCCGCCAGTCCTGGAAACGTGATACAAGGAAAATAAAGTGGGTATGGCAGAGAGTGGCTTGGTAAATGTGCTGCCTCTCGTGCATCCAAAATTCCCCGCATTCCGTCGGCCTAATAAGAATCAGCAGTAGAGGCAGTCGGCATAAGTGGGCATCTCGTAGTCTGTTTACAGCTCTTGTTATTCCCAAGAAATTCCTGAAGTAAGCATATGCAAGGCCTATAAACACGTTGTTTCCACAAGTCTGAAAATATTGGACATGCAAATGAATCTCGTAGGTCAACATGCCATAATTTTGTTTACTAACTGTAATGGTAATGTTTTAAATCACATTTCCAGAACTTAACTTTAATGAAGAAACTGTAGTATTCTTCTGACAGTACCTCAACTAACATGTAAAATACCAGATTTAGTATATTAGACTAGACAAGGCGGGCTAAATTCTGGCGATTTGGTATAGTACAATAATGGAAAATTGCGATTAATTTCTGGTAAATTAATAGATGCTACTCAATTGCTATTGGTGAAGAAGATCCTGTAATTTAATTGGACGAGTTTACAGACTATTTATGTTACACGGGCCAGGCTAATTCACTACACAACTAACAGTCCTCAAAGTGGGCCAGACTAATTACTGACAATGCTGTAAAGCCAATACACAAATGGCGCCAGATTTATTGTTTACAGTATGTGAAGTGGGCCAAGGGTAATTATTGACAATGCAACAGAGATTGTACTTAATGATGCTAATCGTTTGGATTTGTAAAAGTTGCTTTCAGGGAATGTCCGGATGCTTACACATAAAGTGGCTAAGACTAATAAATGTTGAGGCTGTGGACGAAGGTCAAACTAATAATAGTCATTTGTCATGAGCTGGTTTCCAGGAATTAGTCTGGCCTTCTTCATACTGGCTCTGTTGCTCTTGAAAGACAATGCATTGATGAAATAGGCCTGACTAATTGCTGGCAGTTCTGAGGATTGTTATACACGGAACAGCGTTTTGCTGTTGATAGCCACGTCCTTGTTATGCCGAGAGGCCGGCTCGCTCCCATCCCGACAATAGTTGCCAGTCTGTCTGATAACCTTTTGTCAGCTCATATCCTCCTGAAGGAAAAACATTACCCAGAAAAAGCCTGATTTTTAAAGTCCAATCTTCTTGTTTTGTGTATCGCAGTTGGCTCCGCAACGTTCCTGAAGCTTTGAAGACTACGCCAGCGTCGCCACAATGAGTAAGTCCACCAAAACGCAGACAACGAGAAACAGAACTTTTTGAAAGGAAATGTGTTCCAGACTGTGGTGGGTGAAGGATTGCATTCCCATGCCCCCCAAAAAACGTGGGCTTCTTCTTCTTCTCCCTACTGTGATGTTAGTCCAAGCTACACAAGACCAAAAAAATCTCTAAAAAAATCCTGGTTATCAAACATCAGAGAAGGAACATAAAAGTAAAAAAAAATTGGTTTTCAGCAAAATACATACAGATGCAGGACATGAGTATGTTCCGGGTTGCCAGGTTTATACCTACCAGTACTGTGGTGCAGCAGTTTTGCCATTTTTTTGTTCTCTTTTCTGATAGTGGCCATTTTCCTTTAACAATTTTATTCTCTCTTTTGGGCTTTAATGTTCTTAAAATATTTGACCTAAATGTGATTGACATTTGTCCTGATCCAGATGAACGACAGGCTCTCCACTCCATCATGAAGGACCTGGTGGCACTGCAGATGACGCGGCGCCAACCCGTCCTTTCGTACGGCGCCGGCGGTGGTGGGAAAGTTCAGACGTCTTTTCAGGGTAAAAGACAGGTGGGTCATCCTCAAAGTTTTGGGTACTTTTGCATTGTAATTTCTTTTAAATAAAGCTTTGTGTTTGTGTTTTCTTAGGAGGACGTCAGGATCAAATTTGAGTTCTCAGGCGAGAGGAGGTAATTTTGAGGACAAAGTTTTTGACTTAAACTGCGACCTTTCACACCATACAGAATTCGTAATTTGATAAAACTTCATTTTAGAAGCCCCCATAGTCATGCATTTTATGGAATTGGTAAACAATATATAATAAAGTCAACTATATTGCACTTAACTTGAATGTTGAAAATTTTAGTTTTGTCGATTATTTAATTAGACAAAAAAAAACACTCCTGAAATGATTAAAAAAATATTTCATAGCTTGGAAAGAGCCTAAAAATAATGCAAAAAAAAGCCAGTTCAATAACATTACGTTCCCTTAGAAAAATGTCCTAAATTGCGTCCTCTAAAGACATTCAGTGCAGGCCAGGTTTGCTCACCAGAATTCTCTAAGCTGATCTTCTTCTTTCAGGATCCTCGTTTTTTGCCGGCCCGTTCAGTTTGACGAAGTCCAATCCAAAGTCAAGCTAGTGTTTGGCCAACAATTGGATCTCCATTACATGAGCAACGAGGTATTTGTCCACATTTTTGATGACCCATTGGCCATTTTAACATTTTTTTGTCACCTATGGACAGTTATCCATCCCCCTGCGAGACCAGGATGACCTAGACAAAGCCGTTGACCTCCTGGACCGAAGTGGCAACATGAAAAGCATCCGGATCCTTCTGCTCGAGCAGCAATGTGAAAATGTGAGACGCAAATGCACGCCAAGCAGGACTTTGTGAAACAAAAATTGCCACACTGTGGTTTCCTGACCGCAAAGAAATGTTTTCAAAGACTTGATCTCCATTTTGCAGCCTTGCAAGCAAGTTCGAGTAAAGACGTCGCAATCCACCGGAGATGTTAGCATTGCTTATCCGGTATCGGAGTCGAGAGGGCGCCACCTGTCTACCGGTAAGGGTTTTTGCGCGTCAAAATCCATAGAAAACTATTAATGTAAATCAAATTGCATAGATTTTGGGACACTTCATAAATGATGAATAATACATGCAATGATGTTCTTCATTGGAAAGCCTGCAATGACATTTTTGTTATATTTATTTATTTATTTTCCTTTTTCCAACCTATCGGGCAGGTTCCCAGAACACGGGTCGCAGTTCGCCACCTCCCGGCTATGTGCCGGAACGCCAACAGAGGGTAGGCCGTCAAGGTTCCTACACCAGCATCAACAGCGAGGGCGAGTTCATCCCCGAGACCAGTGAACAGTGTGTGAGTCACAATTTGTATTAAAAACACACACACACACACACCATAAAAAAAACTTTCATCATGCTTTCATTAAAAAATTCAAAAGATCAGGAAAGATCCTTGATGTCTGTTTCCAGAAATTGAAATTGAAACCAAACACCCATATTTAACACTTAGGTACTTCTCTTTCATGAATGATTATAAAAAAACACACTGATAATGTTTTTTTTTTTTTTACTTTGGTCCTCGACAGGTTTTGGATCCATGGAGCAGTGCTGAGAACTCACTTTCTGGAAGTTGTCAGTCTTTGGACAGAAACTCAGACAGGTTGGCCTTCCTTAAAAGTTACCATAGATACAATATATTACACAATTATAAAATAAAAGTACCAAAAAAATTCAATGATGACAGTTACTCACTAACAGAAAGAAAACAAATGTTTCACATCTTTATTAAAGATGAGTAGTTTGCAATTGGGCCTGATAGGCTCCAGCACCCCTTTTTGGATGATGAATGAATTCATGTTGAAAGGGCTTTTTTTTTTTTTTTAGTCCTTCCCTGAGAAAGTCTCGCATGCACCGAGCCAGGAGTTACCCCGACAACAGGCAAGAATTCTCAGGTGAGAAAGCACACAACAATAAGCCTCTTTAAATAGGTGGCCCAAAAAATCCCATTAAAAAAATACCTTGAATAATTCACTCACTAAAACTGCTTCTCCAACTATAGCCCAAAAACTTTTTTTTAATTTTAAACCCAGTTTTAACCAGTTCAGGCACCCCTAAGCCCATTTCTTGTCTACTCTACCTCCAGATCGTGAGAACCATGCCTACGACGGCCTAGTTGGCAAAGGGGGCACGTACCCTCGCCGCTACCACGTCTCGCTACATCACAAGGACCTCAGTGAAGGTATACCCCCACCTCCACCTTTTCATGGCATGTCTACATCAACCATTTCTTCGCTCCATGTCAGGTCGACGCACCTTCCCCCGCATCCGGCGCCCCCAGGGGAACCTCTTCACCCTGGTTCCTTCACGCCGGTCGCTCAATGGAAGTGAAGAAAGCCTGGGAAGCTGGCAGCTGGTGGACACTAAGGGCAGGCTACGACCTCAGGAACGCCCCGTTGCTCATAAATGTATGTTTTTGGTGGAGGTGGAAGGTTAACGAAATGAAGGATTTGACGCGTTGGTTTTATCAGCTCCCAGTGCTCCGGTGACATGGCGCCGAGGAAAGCTCCTGGGTCAAGGGGCTTTCGGGCGGGTGTATCTGTGCTATGATGTGGATACGGGACGCGAGCTGGCCGCCAAACAGGTCCTGTTCGATCCAGAAAGTGCGGAGACCAGCAAGGTCAGTGGGAATTGATTCGTATGTTTTTCTTTCTTGGTTTTGGCCCGAAATAGTTGATTTTTGTTGGGATTTTTTGAACTTGAACTAAGGGGCCGTCAGACAAAATGAGTTTCCATGGATTTTAAAGCTGCTAAAGTTCCAGAAAATGAAATATTTATGAATTGGATGTCACTGCATCTACTAATTATTGCAGAAAGGCTGTTAGAATCCAAAGAATTATGATGCTAATGTTTTTTGGAAGTTTTAGACAAGCTGTACATTTTATTGGGAATTTTATTGCAAATTCAATTCAATCTTCTATTTTTTCTTTCCCAATTTTTTACCTGTTTCCTATTTTGTGACTAACCAAAACTGGTGCTTCATACCATCTGATAATATGGTGGGTTTGTGTTGAACTTCATTGGTGGTCCTTGCAGGAGGTCAGCGCCTTGGAATGTGAAATCCAGTTGTTGAAGAACCTCCGCCATGAGCGCATCGTGCAGTACTACGGTTGCCTGAGGGACCGCAATGAAAAAACGCTCACCATCTTCATGCAGTACATGCCTGGGGTAAGTCCATTTCATTTTTTTCTACAGAGAAAATGTTCCTGAGCCGCTTCACAGTCTCAACCAAAATCTCCCAAGATAAAAAAAGACATGGAGTCATAATATTGCTTCTCCAAATGCTTCAGATTCCAGGAACATTTTGATTTATTATTACCTGTAGTTCCTGTAGTAAAAACTGAATCAGTGTCCTTAAATACATAGAGAAATACCCCAAAGCTATGTTTTAAGCAGACATTAGTTCTAGTTATTTGATTGCCAAGTGGTTCATGGATGTAAAGTATGGTTTTACTTCTTGTTAGGGTTCTGTCAAAGACCAGCTGAAGGCTTACGGGGCGCTGACGGAAAGTGTCACCCGCAAGTACACCCGTCAGATCCTGGAGGGAATGTCCTACCTACACGGCAACATGATTGTGCACAGGGATATCAAAGGTAAACAATTTTTCTTCTTGTTACCCTTTAAATTTCAACATTTCAAGCAACTAAAATGAGAAAACTTGACAAAAGTTCACCAAGGAAAGTCCTGAGCATGTTTAAGTCTGACTCAAGTTAACTAGAATTCACTTTGTGATCAATACCAAATATGCATTTGGCTCCAAGGGGCCAACATTCTTCGGGACTCGGAGGGCAACGTCAAACTGGGCGACTTTGGGGCCAGCAAGCGCTTGCAGACCATCTGCATGTCCGGGACCGCCGTACGCTCGGTGACTGGAACTCCCTATTGGATGAGCCCGGAGGTCATCAGTGGGGAAGGCTACGGCAGGAAGGCTGATGTCTGGTGAGTCCACCTTGATCTCAAAAAATCTAAAAGTATTTAGTTACGGAAGCATGGTTTTGACTTAGGGTTTTACATTCGGATTTCATAAGTTTGAGCCTAAGTCTTTGTCAAGGTTTTTTTTTTGTTACAGTTTTGCAGCTAAGTTAACATTTCATGCTAAAGTTTCCAGCCCCGATAATTGAAATTGAGTTTGTTTTGTTTATAGGAGGCAAGAAAAAAGAAATCCCGGGTTTATGTTGCCAATTTTTCGAATGGCTATCCGATTATGTTTAACTGATACCAATCTTATGCCCACAGGTTTCAGAATAAGTACATTTTAATGTGAGTTACGGTTTTAAATCAGGCATTCAATCAAGTGTGATTCGCAATATTTAACCAGTCTGCAGACGGTCCCACCTTACGGACTTTCTGTCTGTGGCTCCAGTTTTTGAACTAGGTCTACAATGTCTTCTGTGTCTGTGTACTCATGCCAATCAAAATACTAGTTCTTGCCTGAAATTATGCCAACTGTGCAGGGGTCTCGGCTGTACAGTGGTGGAGATGCTAACGGAAAAGCCCCCTTGGGCCGAGTACGAAGCCATGGCGGCCATCTTTAAGATCGCCACGCAACCCACAAAGCCTCTGTTGCCGGCAGGCACCTCTGAGCTGGCGCATGACTTTGTCCGCCGCATCTTTGTGGAGGCCGAGCGGCGCCCCAGCGCCGAAGACCTGCTCAGGCACCCCTTTTCGCACAGCTGAGATGCCCAGGTGAGGTGTCGAATACAAATACGGTAGCTAAATTCCACTCCATAAGCTTGGAAAGGGAAGGCGCAGAGTGATGATGTCATTGCCCCTTTTTGCTTTGGACCATGTAGAACTCCAGTGACATTTATTTAAGTCTCCTTTAAAATGGAGGAGTTAAAGTACACTGTATTGCTCATGTAGTCTTGACTTTTGACTTGATCTGTTTTGGGTTTTCGGGTCTTGTGTTTCCAAAGGGTTTTTAAATGGTTGCTTTGTTTAGGCCGTTGTTCAAGTTTGTTCGAAGATCGGTCAAGAAAGTTCTAGAAAGTCCTTCAGTTGGTCTCCGAAAGTTTGTAGTCGAGCATTAGAGTATGTGCTATTTGTCAATGCTCGATTGACTTAGTTTCAGGGTATGTGTAGTGTTGGTAAAGGAATTTTTTTGTAGTAGTAAGTTGTGAGGGAGTTTCGTGACCGGGAAGGTATTGTTGTTGTTTTTTTTAGTTGTTGCTGGATTGCAACGTAAGGTCACAAATCCTCACATTTTCCAAACGGCTGCTCTTAAATGAGTTTTTGGAGTCGAATTTGGATTTTTTTTTGCAAACACAAAAGCTCAAAGAACAAAGACGTATTGAATGATGATCCAATCAGATGCACTTTTTAAAAAATGAATGTTAGATATGTGACTTTTTTTAAATGCCCCTGGGCCAGTTGACTTGTATTTTTTTTCTTCTATATATTTTTATAGACCAGTTGGCTTTGCCATTAGAAATATTGAAAAGCAGCTGGTTTTGCAAACATTGGATCAAAGTTCTTTTTTATTTACTTGGAGGACAAACCTTGGCTGGCCAGGTTCTGTTAGAAGATGAAAATTAAGTGTTCATTCTTCATTTTCTTCATTTTGACGACAATCGGGTGATTTGGTTTGGATAGCAAAATAGACTTTTATTCAGATCGAATTCAAGAAAATGTGGGGGCTTGTTGGTTAGGCCAAATGACGACTTTGTTCACAACATTAGGTATACCTGCATTATATTTACTTAATAAAATTCAATAAAGACTTTGACAATAATCTAAAAAAAATACAGATTTTATGTATTAGTCTTGTGTTTTAGTATTTTTTTATTTAAAGCACTTTTACAGGAATTATTTAACTTGAATAAACTAAAAAATACTGTATACTGATAGACATATATTAGTATTTTATAATAATATATACATTTGTATTATTTTTTTAGTCTTTTAGGTTATAATTTACCGATAACTGTTCCTAAAATGTAGATTAGTCATTAATGTCAAGTATTTTAATAACTGGTAATTAAAATTGAGCATTATTTTTATAGTTTATTTTTAAAAAAGAAAAAGATCCTTGTATTAGGTGGCAGGTGTACCTAATGTTGTGACCAAGGATTAAAAATAAGGATGAGCAAATGAGCTAGTTTAGATATTTCTATATGATGTTCATGCATATTTATGTTCATGTTATTCATGTACAGTATCATTATTTGTATCTATATTATTTGACGGGACTTGCAGTGCAAAGTCAAAATGTATTTTACAGAAAGCAGAGTTTAATTTTTTTGTTTTTTATCTTCACAAAGTGCCTCTTAGAATCAAATATAGTTTTTAAAAATGTCTTGTCTCAATGTGTCTTGTTTGTATTTCTACTGTGTTTGTGTCATGTTTTAAGAGGCTGCTTTAAAGTTTTTGCCTTAAACCAAGTGAGCAAAAAATAACAAATATAGATTTACAATCTGCAATTTATTTACTGTTAGGAGTAAAAAAGAAACCCCCTTCAAATTTAATTCAAAATTCATAACCAATTTTGTAAAAGGGTGCAATGCTAACATTGTCCACAGTGAGGCACTGTTGTTCACATTTTCCACCTCATTCTCTTTTTATTGTTTAAGTTGTTGCTTTTTAATTGAGTTTTATATTTTCAAATCTGTTTAAATTAATTTGACATTATTTTATAACTATATATTTTTAATTTACTCCCATTTCATGATTTACTTTAATTGTATTTCTTTCAGCGATCAATTTAATTGAATACTATTATTGTTTTTTTCTTCTTCTGATTTTCTATTGTCTATTTAAACAATTAAGGTAAGATATTTTAATTTGATGTTTGTGTGTTGGTATATATGATTTTTGAGGAGATTTGACCTTACTGGGAACCTGGACTCCAGGGATGCTTGGTATTCTGGGTACTATGGAGTGTATCTGAAGTTTATGGGACATAAATAGCGTTATTTTTATTTTTTTTCAATTTCACTGTGACATAATTGAGTGAGTGTGTGTGTGTGTGTGTGTGTGTGTGTACGCTGCAGGTTATCCGTGGTCTTTTTGACAGTGTGCAGGTAGAAAAGCTGGAGGAACAGTGGTACTATAGAAAAGCACTAATGAGACGGCTGCACTGTCTGTAACTGTCGCCATGGTTACGCTGTTTTATTTGCACTTCTCATTTGAAGACCCCCTACTTTTACAATCCCCCTCTCATGTGAATACTGTGGAGGCTTCTGTGTGTATTTGTGTGGATTGTAGGTATGATGAGAACATTATTATTGTTATGTTGCATCTTATTGTGAGAGTACGCTAATACAATATTGGCTTAATTATAGCACATATGTATTTTTAGGCCTTTATTATTTAAGTGTTTTCAGGTCAAAGGTTAACATTGTTTTTGGGTGGAAGACTTAGACAAGGTACACAACAAAACCTGTGTTAAATATTGTGGGAATTTTGGAAATTGAAGGCAATTGGAGTCTCAGAAAGAAGAAACTATTTGAAGTGTTTAAAAAACAATATTGTAAATCGTGGCTGGTTAAAGCTGTGTCAGCTTTTAAATGTTTAAAGAAACAAATCACTTTCAAAGGAGTTAAAGACACGTTGTTTGGAGTACAATGGCACGTGTTGGGTGGAATTGTTGCTTATCACAGGAATGATGTCTGCCAGCCGGCATTGAGCCCAAAGGAAAATTCCATCCTGATAAAAAGACCACTGCTCCCTTTCGCCAACCCTCCTTTTCTAAGGGCCATAGAGGGATAAAGCAATTGTATTTATTTGTATTTTTGACGTATAATTATGCTTTTTTTTCTTGTTTAGCCAAACATTTGTCCGAGTAAAGTCAGTCTTTAAAACTTTTTGACATCATGCAGCTGTAGCGCATTTGAAGGGCAGCAGAAGTTGTGCTGGGGTTTTTTTGAAGTTTTTTTTTGTGCTGGCTGGACTTGACGCACGCAGTGAGAACACACAATTGCTTCTTATCGCAGCACAAGTGCGATGGGATGCTTCTATTTTCAGAGCTGTGATGTGGAGTGAAGCAGGCCCATGAGGGTCTGCACTCTGTCACTGACAAGACCACCGTCGTCAAGCCAAAACACAGACATGACAACACCCGCATCTTGTCTATCACAATAAAATGTGCATATATATATATATATATGTGTGTGTGTATATATATATGTGTATATATGTATGTATATATGTGTATGTATGTGTGTATATATATGTATATGTATGTATGTGTATATATATGTATATGTATGTATGTGTATATATATGTATATGTATGTATGTGTATATATATGTATATGTATGTATGTGTATGTATATGTATGTATGTGTATATTGTATATGTATGTATATATATATATATACATATTATATATACCTACATAAATATATATATATATATATATATATATATATATATATATATATATATATATATATATATATATATATATATATATATATATATATATATATATATATATATATATATATATATATATATATATATATATATATATATATATATATATATATATATATATATATATATATATATATATATATATATATATATTTATGTAGGTATATATAATATGTATATGTATGTATGTATGTATATGTATATTTATTTTTTTTAACCTAAAAGTTTTAGTTTAATTTATTTTTTGATCAAATGAATAACAGTAAAGAAATAACACAAGTCCTAGGTCAAGAAATTTGTAAGTATATTTTAAATATTTACAAACAGACCTGAACTGCTTAATTTTTGAAATTCAATGCAAACACATTGATAATCTCCAACTTCAAACTATTGCATGCTTAATTCTAACCTGTTCTGCTACATTTTAGTTCCCCCATAGAATCATCAACAGCCACCGTCTTATTTTGAAAGGCCGAGCACATGCCTTTTTTCCCACTCCTCTTTGTCCTGGCGGGCTTGACGCGGTGGCTGTTGTGGACCCGCAGGAGACGGTGAAAAGCAGCTGGGAGTAGATGGGACCAATTTTGGGCCGACATGAGCTTCTTGTTCATCTGCGTACTTTCTTAGCACGCAAACTTGATGGAGAATGTCGGTAAACAAAAGGCAGCCACTTTCCTTTCTATCCTTTGACCTCTTTTTTCCTCAAATGGATTTGTCACTAAAGTATTTGCAATTAACTGCACTATAGTGCACTTTTCCTCCATTTTTATTTTTCATTCAGCAAGCCACATCCTGCATTCTCTGTCACCCCGGCAACCAGCCTTTACCATCTTTATCATCATCCTCATCATCATCATCCTCCAGGCAGCATCAGCATCGCCATCCTTTGGCTTCCTGGGCTTTTCACGTGCACTTTTTTTGCTAATTTGGCACTTCCCGATGCCGATTTAGAAAGTGCGTGCATTGTCATCGTCGTGGTTGTCAAGATGCCCGTGAGACGCGGTCACGTCGCCCTCCAGAACACTTATCTCGACACCATCATCCGGAAATTCGACGAACAAAGTAAGTCTCCCGTCGTGTTTGAACCCTGCACACCTAAAAATGTGGATGTGCTTACAATGACTTTAAATAATCAGATTTTGTGTGCTTAAATGTCTCAAAAAAGTCATATCAAGGGTGATATAAGTTGTTTTTCTTTCCCCCAAAAACATTAAGAATACAAAAAGTCATTTTCCCCTCAAGTTGCTAAAGTTAAACATTTTTCTTTCTTCCCAAAAGTCCATTTAAATTGAGAAAGACTACTTTGTAAATGCCTTCAACTTTAAAAAACAATTATTTCAAGGACGTTGGAATTGAGAAACGTAAGCACACAAGATCTACTCAAATATTACAATAGGATAGTATGATTGTGCATCCGTTATTGAAGGCCTGGTCGTACGTGAGGGACGCCGTCGGGGTCGTCGCGCTCTCTTTTCCAGCCTTTAATAAGTGCCAAGTTCAATCATGCTCCTCCTGCCTTTTATCCTAATGTTGTTGTGGCTGGCCACAATTCCCTCCCGTGCCGCCGCCTCACATGTTTCTCTGCTGCTCATATTGACATTTTCTAACCCTCTTTGTCACTTGGCGGCGGTTGCTAGGCAGCGTACTCACCTGTTTGGGACACATTGAAATTTGACAAAGGGAGGACAATATAGCAAGCTATATAATGCGTGTGTCCATAAAAAAATTGAAAAAAAAATACATGTGCAATCATACCTCTACTTACAAAATACCTCTTGGTAGGAAAAATTCAGGTTACAAACAAAGTTCCAATGAATTTGTATATACCTATTATGACTATTGACCACAATAAATCAACTCAAACTAAACTTTGATATGCAAAAACAAGATTATCTTGTACTTAGAATTAGAAAAAAAGCCAAAAAAGTCATTTTTTTAGATGATTTTGCTATTAGTGGATGAATACAAAGTGCAGTAAAAGTGACAGAAAAGGCTGAAATGCTGCAAATCAAATGGCAGTAATAAATGCATATTTCTCAATATATTGTGCAGTATTCAATAGCACGCACGTACGCACACAAGCGGTGACGTTTCCAGGCAAATGTCTGTTAAATGTCCAGCTGCTCTCTCTTTCTCTCTCTTGGGGCCTCTCAGGAACCCCCCTGCTGACGTTAAGCAGCCTGGAAAGCTGCGCTCATTACTTCCACTCCACATAATTGTTGACTGTATTAATAACCAACAGTCATATTGTGTTGTTGTACATCAATTTGTAAATATAAAGCCATGTTTTTACAATTGACAACATCTTCTTGTACAGTTACAATCAGAAGAAGACTGAATGTAGATAATCATCCTAATGACTCAAGATTTCCCTCTAGAAAATGTCATAATATTATATTACTAAATGTTCTTCTATCATAATTACAGTTGACTTTGTTTTGGAACTTGTAACTTCCAAAACAACATGAATCTGTTCTTATGGGGGGAAAAAGGAAAGATTAATTGTAATGGAAAGTAACGTGTTGATGTGTTTTCTTGTCAGATCGCAAGTTTGTGATTGCCAACGCCCAGATGAAGAACTGCGGCATCATCTACTGCAACGAGGCCTTCTGCCAGATGTTCGGCTTCACCCGAGCTGAGATCATGCAGCAACCTTGCACTTGCCAGTTTCTAGTGGGACCCGGCACCATGAAGAGTGCGCTAGCTCAGCTGGCTCAAGCCTTGCTGGGCTCCGAAGAGCGCAAAGTGGAAATCCTCTACTACGCCAAGGAAGGTAATTCCACCCAAAACATCAGCAATCTGCGCTTTTATTTGCCAAACTTTCTAACTTTAAGTTCCTCCCAACGACAGGTACGTGCAGGCCGTGCACGGTGGACGTGGTCCCGGTAAAGAACGAGGAAAGCGTGGTCATCATGTTCATCCTGGACTTCCACGAGATGGTGGACCGCACCATCAAGAAATCTGGATTGAGGCAGCGTGTCAGCCAAGGCCTGCTCTTTTGTAAGAAAGCCACCTTATAGTGTCCACTTTTTAAGTAAAACATGTCTTTGGTTGGGTGTTTGGACCATTTCTGCTGTTATTGATCCATTTTTGGGTTTATTTTGCTTTTGTACTTGGCTAGTTTGACTTTAAATGGAGTCTTTTTGCTCATTTTGATGGAAAACTAACTCTTTTTCAGGTCAGAATCGCAGGCTGAAAATGCGACTACCAGTTTTGCGCTCCATGCGGCGCCAGTCGCTGCCCAAAGATCAATTTGAAGGAGTGGTGGTGGACTACCTGCAGGTAATTTCAATGGATTCTGCATATAAACAGACTATATTGATTAGCTAGTGTGCAAAAGTCTTACTTTTTTGGGTCGACTCGCATGAAATTCCGTGCAAACGTTAAACAGCCGCGTCCAATTGTTTGAACGTGGAAAGTTCTTAAAGAGATAAATGAAAAACAAATGAGTGGCTAGCTCGTGTTTGGACGTTTCTGCTGTGTGTGTTTTTTTTTTTTTGAGGGATGTCGCTTCCTGACAGGATCCATTGAGCGACCAATCCGGAAAGACACTTTGTCACATTGGACACATTAACGCATTCCTCTGTCTTTCACACTAACCAAACGTTTTTTTTTAAACGGGATTATACTTTCTGCTTACAGTACAGAGTATAAAGTTAGTCTCCTGTTAACATAGTTATTGAGCTGAATTTAAAAGTAATTATTTAAGGGATTTTTGTTTATTTGTAATCTCGCAAGGGCGACATTCTAAAAGAAAAACTTTAATAAAGCTAAATGACTCATCTTTAAATGAGATGGTGACCTATTTTTCAGTTAAAACTTAATCAAGTGCAAAAAAATGATAAAAAATGCCAGTTTTAATTTAAAAAACGACATGACTGAGCTAGGCATGAAATTCTTGAATAATAATTGTTGTGTATGATAAATCTAATATACATTTTCTCTCTATAATTCAATTCACAAGAAATGATAAATACCTAGTAGTATTGTAGCCATTTTTTCCAGATACTTGGACTGTTTATTTTCAATCTGGCAACCATAAATTTGAGATATGAGCAACGTCTGGCTGAAGTAAACTCACTTGACAAGAAACTACTGTTGGATATAATCTATGGCCATCATCACAAACAACCTCTTCAAACTGTTTATACTTGTTGCTATTGTCATCTATCTAATAATCTTGTGTGTGTGTATATACATTTGTAAGCCCGACGGCGAGGAGGTCCCCTTAAAGGATTTCCATATCCCGTCCAAGGAGAACTGCATGCAGTCCGAGACGGAGGCCCTGATCGAGCAAGACCTGGATCCGCCCACTCCCGTGGCCCAACCCTCCGCCAAGCGCCGTTCTCTTTTGACGGAGCGCCCGGACGCGGGCACGCCGTTACCCAGGGGGTCTATATCCCAGAGCAGCTCGCGTCAAAGCGTCCGTAGCATGCGGCGGGCCTCCTCGCTGGATGACGTGGACCCGAAGAAATCCGAATGGAGCGCCGGACCCGGCCAAAGCCGGAAAAACAGTAGTGAGTCTTCAAACCACTTCGAAAAATTGGTACCTTATGTTTTTTTTCTACCTCCAAAGTGACTTGCATTTTGTGTTTTTCAGGTCTGAAGCCGAGCGGCATAAATTCGACTTCAGACTCCGACCTGATGAGGCACCGAACCATCGGGCGCATCCCCCAGGTGACGCTCACCTTTGGATCAGATCGCGTCAGACCGCCTTCGCCCGGCGAGATCGAGTTCATCGCGCCCAGCAAAATCAGGACGCAGAATGTCACCGAGAAGGTGACTCAAGTAACGCAGGTGAGATCTGTACTCCTTGTAGCTAAATACTAAAGTTTTCACCTTGAAAAATGAAGGATTATTGCTTCAAAAGCAGATCAAATCAATTTTGTAGTCCAGATTTGATCCAGATTGAGCATTTAGACAGTGTAAACCAGACTGTATATGTACTGTTAACGGATGCACTTTTTTATATGCATCATATCTTGTGCTGACCCAAACCAACTGTCCAATTTTTAAAGTCAATGTGGCCCAAAAGTTTGCCCACCCCTGATTTAGGCAGTGTAAACCAACACTCGCAACCACCTTGGTAAAATCTCATCTCAGAGTTTTAGTTTGAAGCAGTGCATGTGGGATATTAGTCCATGTGGAGCTGCCATTTCCATTTAAGGATTTAGATGGAGTCATTTGGCAGGGAACAAATAGTGGAGCCTTGGCTGAGATCTTTCCAGTGTTTTTGCTATCATTTATCTTTTAGCTGGAGGTGAGTGTGACATTTAGATTCCTACTTTATGCTCCTCCACCCCCTACAGGGAAACCAAAAAAAAAAAATCTTGCACTTGCCTTTGTGTGTGACAGGTTGATGTGGTTAGCTATGGTCGGTCTATCATGCGATGGCCAACACATATGCAGTGGCACACTCGCGCGTCTAAAAATGGAAGATGGCCCGTGGCTTCTCGGCGAGGACACTAGATGACGTGCGGGGAGGAATAATCTCACCCCGAGGTGTGACATGTGTCTCCACGTCGTGCACACCGCGTCGCCCCCCCGGTGTCAAAAGCACCTCCACACAAGGAAGCGCTTGTAATATCAAGGAAAGGCACAAATGGAATATTCTGGGAAATGTTGTTGAGCTTTGTTTTTGTTTTACTCATTAGATTCACATTCACTTAAAAAGTGTGTGAGTTTTAAATGAATCTTACAGTATTGTGCAGTTTACTATTTTTAGTTTAAATGGTCTACTTGTGTCTTACAAGTTTAATATCAATTTTTTTTAATGAACAGTTAAACCAGCACCCATCAAAAGAGCCACATGTGGCTCCAGAGCCATAGTTTCCCTACCCCTGAGTTAGACTACTGTATTTTGAGATTGTTAATGATATTGAATGGAACAACATAACTTTACTTAGAAGCTAGGAAAACCTTTCATTTTGGCTTTGTTAGTCCAAATATGGCAAAATGCAGGTTTTTTTTAATTCATTTATTTATGTATTTTTACTGGCCAGGATTTTTTTGTGATTGACTTGCACAAAGCGAGCGGAAAGCGTTTGTTGCCGCCCATCGAGCGATTTTGGAATTTGACCTTGGCCCCTTGAGCTAATGGATATGGAGTGCAGCGTTTCCATGAATACACCTTGCAGGCTAACAATATGGCGGGTCTGGCGCACTGAGAAAAAAAAATTGCCTTTACGTGGCTTTTATTGTTGCGTCACGCCATAAAAGTGTCGGCCGCTTAATTGGGTTTCGATTGACACCTTCCAAAACAGAAATGAAGGTTGTTATCGATCCTCGTTGCTATCGAGCGTTCTGATATCGTCATAGCGGCATCGAGCGGGACTCTATCTATGTGTGTGTGTGTGTGTTTTGTGTTTGTTCTGTGTGTGTGTGTGTGTGTGTCTGTGGCACCCCCTGGCTTACACACAGTATATGTGGATTTTATATAGAAGTACACATGAATTCTTTACTTTCAAATGAGTGTTTTTAAACTACAGTACGATGTGTTATTGGGATATTTATTAGTGGCATTCAAATTGTGATGACTTGGACTATATAGCAGGACTGTAATATTTACTTAATGTTTATTCTAAATTAGAATTTTAATATATTTAAATTGGTTTATGCTCAGTTGGACGTCTAATGTTGTCATTGGCACTAAAAGGTGACCAATCACAGTCCATTTTCCAAGTTTTAATTAATTTGATGCCAATCCCATACAATTATTTACTTTTTTTTATACTTTAAAGTGTTACTTGGGGCTATAACTATAGACTATTTCTGTTTTTATTCATTTTAATTGAATTAATTGTATTTGTATTAACATTTATTCATTTTTTTAAGTGTATATCCTCACAGAGGTGGAGGAGGGTGCTGGAGCCTATCCCAGTTGACAATTTAAAATGTTTAATTGTGTTTTTGGAATGTGGGAGGAAATCGGAGTACCCGGAGAAAACCCACGCAGGCCCTTAGAGAACTTGTCATTTACTAGCTTTTACTTAAGTTGTTGTTTGGAGCATTTTATTAGCGCATTTTGTTATTTGTCACGTGGGGCTAATTTCAATGTCTGGGCTGGGCCTTATTCGGGGTGTAGAGAGAAAGAGAGAAGGAGGTAGAGAGGGAGGGAAAGAGGGAGTCAGGGGGGAGGCAAAGAGAGCAAGGGGGAAGAATGTAGGGAGGGAGGGAGAATAGGAGATGCACGGACAGAGGTCGCCATCGTTTGCTGTCTTGATCTGAAGTGCACTTACAAATGAGCTTCAAGGACAAACTACAGCCCGTGAGTACTTTTGCTTTTTTTTTTTAAATGCACACAATTTGTATGTAAGGCTACATCGCTTTCCCCATTTAATGTGGAGTTGCGCAGTTAAACTACAGGAAGTCAGGAGATGTTTTTGTCACATGACCACATCCACTTTTGTGGACTCTAACTCTTTTTCCCACTTGTCTAACTTGCCCAGATTTGTCTCTTTGGTTAAATTGTTCTTTTTTGGCTTTGTGAAGCGATATTTACTTGACCAAGCATTTGTTTTTCCACTTTAGTGAGCGTGTAGTGTGTTTTTGGACCTAGTATTTTCCATATGCAAAGTGTAGTTTCTGCCTTTTACCCTTTAAATTCTTACACTCTCATTTTAGCTTTATGACCCCAAACTTTTTTTTACTCAATTCTTTTTCCAAATTTATGCTTTTTGACTCTGTTTTCCACATTTTACTTGTAAACTTAAATGTTACTTTGTTATCACATCCCCAAACTCCAAGATCTCCAAACTAGCTGCCAGCTTCATTCTAACTGGCTGACAGTTTGCATGTTGTGTTTACACTCTTCTTAGCCTTTATTTTCTCCCCACGCTTATTCGTCGGGTCACGCCGGCCCTTCGGCACCCCCCCACCAGGCCTTGGGTGTCGCTTAAGTAGATTAAAAAGTGTCACCGACACACTTGGGTCAACAAACTTGGCTTTGGTTGACCCTTCGTTGGCCTTCTTTTCATTCTTTCCCAAATATAGACAAGCTCTTCTTTAATGTGTGTGGCTTTTTAAAGATGGTTATTGTCAGCTGGGACAGTTTCAACACAACATTCATATTTATTTCTGGTTTCTGGTTAGAGAGACTTTAATGGTCTAGAGATGGAGGACATCATGCAAAGTTGCATGCAAAGAGTTTAGGCCAAACAAATTGTGCAGAGATCAATTGATCCAGCCATTTATTGGTCGTCACCCTGTCCAATGCAAAATGGGGTCACGTGGTTAGAGGCGGGTGATAGCGCTCCCGATTTTAACAGGCGCCATTTCGCCGTGGAGAGGTCGCCGGGGAAGGCCAGTGCTTTTTGTTGTGGATTGTGAACTGAATCATGCAGGAGAAAGGGGAAGGAATGAGGCAGGTGGCGCTGTGGAGGCTTCGGAGGAGTTTTTTGGCATGTAGTTGTGGTGCGCATGTGGATGGCGGGCTGGAGGTGGATCATATGGTTTTTGCACCGGTCAGTAGTGGGATTTTGTGGGATGCCGAAAGGGGGTTGTTCATGTTTTGAATGGTTATTGATTGCTCAGACATTCAGAGCAGGTTTAAAGTGTATTTTTTTTATTTTTTTTTATTTATTGATTTTATGTACTATTTATAGTTTTGCATGTTATGCCAAACCATGCAATTCTTCTTCATTGTAATCTTCACGTTTTTGCTTTGTTACTATTTTCACTACTTTTTAAAATTCATGTTCCTATTCAGTTTTTCCCCTCCTATTGGCCGCCAAAGACTGTTTAGATCAGTATACCAGAAATATTTTTATGTATTTGTAGACGTCCAATAACGTGTTTTTTTTTTGTCCGGCAGGTGCTGTCACTGGGCGCCGACGTTCTCCCCGAATACAAACTCCAAGCGCCTCGCATCCACCGCTGGACCATCCTCCACTACAGCCCCTTCAAGGCCATGTGGGATTGGCTAATCCTACTTCTGGTCATCTACACGGCCATCTTCACGCCCTACTCGGCCGCCTTCCTCCTCAACGAGGTGGAGGAAGACCGTCGCCGTACGTGCGGTTACACGTGCAACCCGCTCAACGTGGTGGACCTGGTGGTGGACGTGATGTTCATCGTGGACATCCTGATCAACTTCCGCACCACTTACGTCAACCGCAACGACGAGGTGGTCAGCCACCCGGGCCGCATCGCCCAGCACTACTTCAAGGGATGGTTCCTCATCGACATCGTGGCCGCCATCCCCTTCGACCTGCTCATCTTCCGCTCCGGCTCTGAAGAGGTATGTCAAGGGCCGCTCCGGTGCTCGGACGTTTGGTCGCCAGGCTTTTGGTCGCCGGTCAAATGGTGACAGAGTTTACTTTTGAAGCCAGTTCTCAAAATTATATTCATGAGAGAGTTTAATATCTAAGTACTGCTTAATATCCAAGTACTGCTTAATATCCAAGTACTGCTTAATATCCAAGTACTGCTTAATATCCAAGTACTGCTTAATATCCAAGTACTGCTTAATATCCAAGTACTGCTTAATATCCAAGTACTGTTTAATATCCTAGTACTGTTTAATATCCTAGTACTGTTTAAT